>NC_060138.1:116855764-117156598 GCF_021461385.2 Schistocerca piceifrons
TTGCACATCTGATTGCTACATTCTGGGACATTCATCACTTCGTGATGTGCGCTGCACGGTATCGCGTGTTGCTCGTGCTCATAATTCGCATTAGGTTGCGGTTGCGCACTCGCACCCTGGCTACCGTCAGCGTTATTATAGTAATCAGTACGCGGAGTCTGATTCATGATCTGTCCGCCACTGTTTACATTGCTTTCCAACGCAGACAGTCTCCGCGCGACCTCCTGTTGCCAATTTGGCAACTCCGCAGTCACACGGGACTTAATCTGTGTTAATTCGGCATGTAGTGCGGCAGCGCTAGCGTCAGTATTTACACTCGCGGCCGCAGTCGCTTGTTCTACGGCTGTTTTTACATCGCTTTCAATCTTTGCAGATATCTCGCGATCCTTTACTTCTAGCCATTCATTTAATTCTTTTTCTACTTTTTGAGCTTGCACTTCCAAATATGCGTCAATACTTTTCCGTGCATCTATCTCCACATTATCCACGCGGTTGGTTAAAGTCTGGACATTGTCTTCAAGCCTAGCCTGCGATATCTGTAATTTTTGCATTTCGCCGGCTAAGCTTTGCACAAGATCGGGTATTTCTTTGCACGCGTCCCGCATCTCGGCTAGTTCGCTTTGGATCCTATCTAGTTTTGCTTCATTGCGCTGCTCTTGCTCACGTAGCATCTGAGCCAGTTTTTCGTCTCTTTCCCTATCTCTTTCTTCTAACCTGCGCAGAAATTCTGCAAATGGGTCTGCAATCGCTGAGCATACTGGTGCCCCGCTTAATCTAGCACGCGATTGGCCCCCCTGCCCAGGCAGTGGAGTTGTTACTCTATTCCCATTCTGCTGTGGAGCGTCATTCACCGTCCACAGATCCTCGCCCCCCGCTCCGGAAATTATGTTATCCGAGGCGGTGGCTTGGAATTCGTTTACGTATTGCAAATGATCCTCACTTTCCATATTAACAGAATTTTGTTCTTCTGGTACAGATGTTTTAGGTTGTCCTATCTTACCCATAATAAATTCACTTTAAGCCACTGACAAATCTTTAACACTGATACACACACGAATAATTATCCCCTCCAAAAATAAACATATAAATAAACAAAACACCGAAGGTATCTCATGTGCACATGGGTTCGATATTCCGCACAGAGCTACACAGGATGCTTGCACAATAGGCCTTACCTTACTTATTTTTCTTTCTCGCAATCCTCTTTCTTTTCTACACTTTTTCCTCTCCAGATCTCCTCAGGGTGTGGTTTTGTTGTTGTACATGTAAAAGAATTCATACAAGCATTAATATTTTACAACAATTAGACACATACATAATTACATTCATTACAATAGAATCATATTAATCGGGCCCCAAAGTTGCGGCGCCAATCTCGCGTCCGTCGGCCGTCGTAATTTAATGTATATATTATTATTGTTATTATTATTTTTTGATTGTTGCCGACTTACGTGGTGGGCCTTAATAAAAATGATATTTAAGTTGAACAATGTAATAAACTTTTCATATAAATTTCCTCGGCTAGTCAGTTGACGTTAAAGCAAAAGATCTTTAGTTATTAATTACAATTGCGGCCCACACACGCGCGAGAGTATTTTCTTACCTCCGTTAACCATTGTATTGTAGTCAGAGTCCTGGCTCTGGGTCTCGGCTATGGTACTGAAAATAAGAATCTTAAAGCTAAGTATTTCTGCAACTTCGTGCGGCTGTGGGGAAAAATTGATATTATGCTAATAGCGGGCGAGTTTTCAGCTTCCGTTAAATTTTCATAAGTTAATATCGCCACGTAATGGCGTCGTTGGCTGCATCGGCCGCTGCGATTGTTGAGCTGTAAATTACTTGAATGCAGGTTAATTCAAGGAAGGCGGACATGAAATCGGGATCACCTCTTACAAATTAAAAGTGCACAATAAATTTAAATCAGTATATTATATGCTTAACTCATACAAATATGCTTACATTCGTCAGCACACGCAAGATGTCCCTCTAGGCACATTCAAGACAAAAGAGGAAGTAAGGTCGACTAAAAAATTAATAAAAGAGCGTATCTTGTCGTCTCTTTAGATCATTCTGTCATAAATTATTTCTTTGCAATCTAAACCTACACAGAGAAATTATTATTTTACGGCTACATGATAAAAAAAAAATCTCTTACAAATTATGAATGTCTTCTTTATAAATATTGTCTTTTCGTAATATGGCACTGGGGACGCTATACCAGATATGTCTTCGGTGGTCTTCGGGGATGAGTTCAAAGTGCTACTTATCACTGAAGACAATCATACGCCATATAATGGGATTCCAGGCCGAACTGCGCGACACCACCGCAAAGGGGCCTGTTACTGAACAGAGTGAGCCGTGCGTGGCTCGTGTTCCCACCGTCATATATTTTACACCCTGTTTTTAACGTACTTCCACCTCACTACGTTAATTTTAATTACTACTGTCAGTGAGTTGCTGCTTTGCCTAACTGTGAGAGGCGTTAGCAGCGCGTTTCGATATATCCCCTGTCGTAGTATCTTTGCTCAACTGCTATTACTTCCCGGTCGTTGTATGTCGTAAGGCTGTTCAGGTCGCGAGTTTGGGCTGCCAGTCAGTTGGAACGCGTCTGGAGCGCATTCCGGGCCTACCAGTCGAGGAGTTGTAATGCGGCACTAGTGTAGTCGGGATGGAGCAGTCAGGTCTGTGTCGACATGGCTCGCCCGACCATTGCGTCGGTCGTCCTACCGGATGACGCGTTTTGACTCGCCAATCCTTCATGAGTCGGCTGTGTATGTGTTGTGTGTGTGTGTGTGTGTGTGTGTGTGTGTGTGTGTGCAGCGAATCCCGATTTCTGTTCGTGCATGCTTAGTTACTGTTGGCTATTGTTCAGGTCTTCATGTAAGTGTTTGTCAGGTTGTGTGTGTAGTGGGCGTTATTTACACTGACGACTGTTTCAGATGTTGTCGGCATTCTGAGGGCAGTGGGTCGGTTGCTGCGGACCAGGGAAGTTAGTTTTCTTCGCGTCACGCAGTCGGCTGGGGCCGCTAGCGGTCCCTGCGCAGTATCGGAGCGTGTGTGGAGCTGTCCTATCGCTACGAGCTTCGTCGTTCACCGACCCAGGACGTCAAAGTTTCAAGTACCCAAGCCACGTTCATTCATGTTCGGGTTCGTTTCGATGGTTCGCTGTCGGGGAGGTTCTCCTGGGAGCAACACCGAGTGTTTGTACTGCTGAAATTTAGCAGCCATGCGGTGGAATTAACTATATTGGTTGACTGCAATTCAAGTGGACCAGCTGAATTTTCTGCCTTGTGGCCGTTAGTGTTCCGATTACTTGCCCTGGCCTCTAACGTAATTTCAGGCAGTGTCCTTTCCTCACCTGTTGTCGCTGTTCAACACAGTGTGTAGTTTTGACAGCTTAATACATATACATATTTGATTGTGGATAATCACGCCCGTAACATTTTGTGTTTGAATTCTCATGTACCGATTGTTGGCAAGCAAGTCGTTTGTCGGTCGGTCCGTGGCTGTCCTTTGGTTGCGTTCCGACGGATCAAGTGCAGTTGGGCTTATCACCTGTCTCACCTAAGTGAATGAGGGCAGACCGACCCCTGGAGGCTTCTGAGTGTTGTTGTCTCTACTGTCCTTCTCACCGGTGTTTAATTGTCTGTTTATAATCTATCATAGCCAATTCTTGGTTTTACTGTGTTTTATGTAAGTAATTTTGAATTCCGGCAAGTGGGTATTTGCTGAAAGGTTATTGCTGTTGTGTTGCCTTTTCATTTGGTCCGGTTTCAGCTACTTAAAACTTAAGGCTAATGATTATGTTTTTTCAAATTTTGGAATATTTATTGTGGGCCTTCAGCCGTTTGTATTGCATCTTGTTTATGTCCGTCTGTCCACCCTTGCCTTGAGACTTTCAGCCTAGCTGTTTATATATATATATATATATATATATATATATATATATATGCCGGCCGAAGTTGACGTGCGGTTAAAGGCGCTGCAGTCTGGAACCGCGAGACCGCTACGGTCTCAGGTTCGAATCTTGCCTCGGGCATGGATGTTTGTGATGTCCTTACGTTAGTTAGGTTTAACTAGTTCTACGTTCTAGGGGACTAATGACCTCAGCAGTTGAGTCCCACACTGCTCAGAGCCATATAATATATATATATATATATATATATATATATATATAATGTGACGTTTGATTTCTTCCTGTGTTGGTGGTAATGAATCCGGTTGAGCGTTGGCACTGATTTCTTTGGGAAACCTTAAACTAGGTTCTGGGCAATTTAGTAGGTTAGAAAAATATTGAGCCAATACTTGACAGTTTTCTTGGTTTGTTAGGGCTAATTTACCATCTGGTTTTCTGAAACATAAATTTTGAGGGATATATCCTCGTATTTTATCTGCGAAAGTTCTGTAGAAGTCTCTTGTATTATAGTTTTGGAAATTTTCTTCTATGGCATCCAGTTGTGCCTGGCGAAGATGGCATTGTTGCAGAGCTATTAAAAAACCTAGGACCAAAGACGTTGCAAGAGCTCACAAAAATAATAACAAAAATATGGGAAACAGAAAAATTACCAGAGGATTGGAAATGTGCCCTTATTCACCTGTTACATAAAAAAGGAGACAGAACAAATATTAATAACTACAGGGGAATCTCACTTTTACAACTCACCTACAAAATTCTCTCAACATGCCTGCTGAAAAGAACACAAGAGCAGCTGGAACGCCAAATTGGTGATTATCAAGCAGGCTTCCGCCCCGGTCGCTCATGCATAGAACAAATATTTAATTTAAAGACAATATTAAAACACAAAGCAATTAGAAATGCCCCCATAATTTGTACATTTGTAGATTTTAAGAAATCCTATGACTCAATTGACCGGCAATCTTTGTTTAACATTTTAGAGGAACTTGGACTTGACTCCAAAACACTAAGGCTTATCAAAGAATCACTGACAGACACTGTATCTAAAGTTAAATTCAGGGGAGAAATCTCTGAACCTTTTCTCATAAAAACTGGAGTACGTCAAGGTGACAGGCTATCTCCACTTCTGTTTAATATAGTCCTGGATAAAGTCATCAAGGAATGGGAAAAAGAATTAAAAAATCAATCCTACTGGAAACCAATCCATCTTTGTAGAACCAAAGACAACGTGGAGATATCTTGTTTAGCATTCGCGGACGACTTGGCCATACTTGCAGATGATGAAGAAATCGCCACCAAACAAATAGAGATCCTTAAGGAATGCGCGGACAAAGTAGGTTTACAAATTTCGTTTCAAAAGACAGAATTTTTCTGTACGAAATTCCATATACACAGTTTGAACACAAAATATGGAAAAATAAATAGAGTAAAACATTTTAAATACCTAGGTGAAATTTTGGAGCCAACCGGATGAGAGAAAGTTGCACAGAAGATCAGACAACAGAAAGTGAAGAGAGCATATGGTATGACACATTAAATATACAGTAAAAAATGCATCTCCTCGAACACAAAAATCAGACACTACTGCGCTGTAATTAAGCCAGCAGCACTATATGCTAGTGAAACGCTCACACTCCACACAAAATGTGATTTAGAAAAAATACTAAAAGAAGAACGCAAAATTATGGGAAAGATTTTAGGTCCAAAATTAACAGAAGAAGGATACCGGATACAATCAAGAAGAACCACAGAAACTATATCAAACCTGGCAGCAGACATAAGAAGGCGAAGATTAAAATTTTATGGACATGTCACTAGACTTCCCCCCACACGACTCACCAACAGAATTCTCACTTACATAGAAAAAGTCAAATCAACAACACCATGGATTAGCCAAGTAAAATTAGATTTACAAAAAGCAAATATTGAACTTAAAGATGTCAAAGATAGAAAAACTTTTAGAAATAAGTTGGAAAAGTGGATTGTATTGTCGGAGAAGGAAGCACTAAAGAGACCAGGAACAAAATGGACAGAAGAAAGAAAAAGAAAACATGGAGAACGAATGAAAGAAGTATGGAAGAAACGACGTCAGAAAGCTTTGCGTGATCCTTCTGGGTCCATTCGCGATAAGTATATATATATATATATATATATATATATATATATATATATATATATATATATATAAACTGCCTGTTTTCAGTCATTTGAAATTTACCTTGTTGATTTTTAAGATTTCTAGTTTGGAAGCCTTCAGCTATGAAAGATTTGGAGTCTGAAACTCGTAAAAGTTCGGCTATGTGCCGCTTTGGTTGTAAATGTGTTATTAAATTACAATAAATTACAATTTTAAGGTGAAACTGACAGAAACCTTGTTTGCCCCTTTCCACAATCCTAATCACCTGTTCTGCCCAGCGGCCGGCAGCGGCGGTCTAGCGGTTCTAGGCGCTCCGTCCGGAACCGCGCGACTGCTACGGTCGCAGGTTCGAATCCTGCCTCGGGCATGGATGTGTGTGATGTCCTTAGGTTAGTTAGGTTTAAGTAGTTCTAAGTTCTAGAGGACTGATGACCACAGATGTTCCATAGTGCTCAGAGCCATTTGAACCATTTTTTTCTGCCCAGCGGGTTTAGCGGGCGTCTCACAGAGGTTAAGGGTAGTCGGCGTAAGGGGCGCCGTGAGGTCAGCCCCTTTACTGTGAGCGGTATATTAGTGTTCCTTGTGTTCAATGACGCACCAGTTGCACGTCGGATCGATGATGATGATGATGATGATGAATCCAAGGCTCTGAGTGTCTCTCTGATTACTACTAGTTCACGTTCTGTGCGCTCCCTAGGTCGACCACGTCCTCCTCAACGGTTTTTTCGGCCAAGCTTCATCCACACTTGCCAATAGTGGCATCGCTCCTATACGAATATCGACATGGTCAAATGCTGACATCTGAATGTATTGTTCATGCACCTGTCTCCGAGGCGCAGGTTCCGTCAGACAACAATCGCTATGGGCAAGAACGTCCTTCTTTGAAACGCGTGGCACACGGTGGCTGTTACTCATTGTTGCGTGGTGACGTAACGGAGCGCGTGTTCGCCGTTGCAGCCTACTTTTGGAATGGACGTTCGGTCATCAGAACTCAACGTGCCTTCAGGAAACAGTTCAACATCGCGCCTGCAGGTCGTGTTCCTGGTGGGAAATCAATTCTTATGTGGGTAGATAACCTTTATGGATACTGGAAGTGTGCAGAAAAAGAAACCAGGACCTGCAAGAACCACCAGAACGCCTGAAAACTTCGAGAGGCTAAGGATGTCGATTTTGAATTCCCCCAAGCGACCTGCACGCAAACATGCAGCTGCCCTTGCAACTTCCGAACGCACAGTGAGACGAATTCTTCAGGAAGAGTTGAAATTTCATCCGTATAAACTGTCAGTAGTGCACACACTACATCCACGTGATTCTGTTTCACGAAAAAATGCGTATGAAGCTGCCTCATGACGCTGCCTCATGACGCTGCCTCATGACGCCTTAGTGTTCTTCAGGCACATTTTCATTTGTCTGGCTGCGTGAATATACAAAATATGCGATACTGGTGTGGCACGAACCCCCGAAAACTTCATAAGCAGTCCCTGCACACAGAGTGTGTGACTGTTTGGTGTGCACTATCTAAAGTTAGCATTATTGCCCTATGGTTTTTCGAAGAGAAAGATAAGGCAGTGACGGACACTTCTGAGCGTTATGTTTCGATGACTGAACAGCTTTTGAAACGTCCCCTTGGAACAATTATACATGACTGTCCTTAAACTGACACACAATATTTTTAGCGCAACGCAATCTGACTTTCAAAACTCCCTACTAAAGAATGGCCCTGACAAACATTAAACTATACCTTTCACAAATCACTTACCTCACAAAAATCTTCGCTGCTCAAGCTACTGCAATACAGCGAGCGCCACTACTGCCAGCTAAATAAAAGATTCAAACTACTGAAGGCACTAACTACTGATAGGGGTAGTTAGCAAATGAAAGATATTAATAGAGAGCAAACAATGTATTTACCTTAATATCATCACAAATCATAATATATATATATCAGTTCATGACAAACTGCAAACCTCCGCCATCTCTCTCCCCACATCCACCACTGCTGGCGGCTCACCTCCAACTGCGCAACGTTACGCGCTGTTCACAGCCAGCTGCCGCTGCCCAACACTACAATGGCAGACAACAATGCAAACTAGCCACAGACTGCACACAGCACAGCCAGTGATTTTCATATTGAGCGCTACGTAACGTTGCCAATAAGAAAACATAAACAGCCTACTTACATAGAGAAAACATAAACAGCCTACTTACATAGCCCCCATGCTCCCCACAAAAAATTTTTACAAATGGTGTTGGGCACTGGCCAATACAGATTTGACAAAAATTTTTCACAATTACAGTAACAAAGATATAAAATGCACACACTTATTGATACAATGTTGGTCAAAAGCTAAAATTTTCTCACAGTCTATAAAGACAGTCTTGATCATTCATCACAGTGAAACTGCCGTTTCTTTTCTCAAAGTCTGAGCAGTAAAAGACAATGCACACAGAAGTAGTGGATTTCCATGCAGTCTTGAAGAAGTAGTGTTGTCCTTCCAACGGAAAGACAGTGCTGACTCTTGACATGCTGACAGGTAATGGGCCACAACAGAGCAAAACCACAGCAGAGTTCATTCGACGTTTTGAAGAATATTGTTAGGTAGGTCATCACAGAGCAGACCCACTGGAGTCCTTGTAGAGATAATGGTATTGGTGGGCCACCAGAGGTGCAGACCCACTGTAGTCCTGGTAGAGACGGCCAGCAGCCATCCGTTGCGACTGTGCAGGTGCACAATCACCATCGAAGATTCTTGCAGAGAATATAGCAAGTCCATAAACCACCACTTGTGCACTCAGAAAGTTTTTCTTTTAATTGTCCTTAGAACCAGCAATGCTGTTATCCAGTCCCTTGCTGAATTACCAACACACGTGCAAACACTAACAGTCCCTACTTCTCATATATTGTCCACATACTATGACCAACAGAAACGTGTGCAGTGAAATGTAACTAACAAGTTAATAATGTCATGAACTGGTGACAATTACAATTTTATAACATAAGAATACAATTACAAAGGTACAAAATACATCATTAAAAACATAATAATACAGATAACATTTGTAGTACAGGCTTTACAAAAGAATAGAAATAAACATATACATGAGTGTTACAAAAATAGTGACATAAGTACATACATAAAATAATGAGAATAGTTTTCGAAACATTAATTTCACACATGAACATTGAAACAGAACAGAATTGTAAACAACTTTACAAAGAAAATAACATATTATTAATGCAACTTATATTTGAGGATAACAGTATTCCTCCTCATAGTGAATATAGCTTAGTATTAGAAGAGAAAAAAATTCTATGAAACAGTACACAGAGACAGGAAGAAAACAAATACTCAAGGGTACACAAACACATAGTGGGATAACACCAATAGGAAAGGACAGGGTTCGTTTTCAGTGTAACATTTGGTACTGCAGTCCAACCCAAAACTTCATATATCTTTCCTCTTATTTCATCCTCTGTTTCCACCCAAAAAAAATTCTATCTAAGCATGCTTTCTGTATTTATATGTTCACACATTTCTTACCTCAACATTTATTTCCAAGAAAATCCTACCTAAACCTGTTTTCTCAATGCATTTCTTCCAATTCATCGCAACTCATTCTCTTAGAGGCTACCCCCTCTTAAGCTAACTTAAATCTACTGAGCTCAGATGCTAAACTAAGGGACGAGGCAATGCAGCATCACATAACAAATCAACACAAACAGCAATGCAAAAAAAATGCAAATTGGCAAAGCTAGCAGCATAAATGAGCAAAAGTCAAATTCAATAACACTATGCCTGGCAAACAGCAGCAACTTATACCTAAACATGACATAGCGCAAGCAGAAAAAATATTACACTAAACAACAATGCAGATAAGGGAAATGTATATTCACATCTTAATGTCTATGTAATTAAAGTGGTGCACCACAAGAAGTTATTCTACCAAAAAGTTACCAATTACTTGAAAAGAAAATTGTGAATGCAGTTACTAGTTCCTTCTTATTGTTCTTTCCTTTCCAAGTGCTCCTTTTTTAAAGAATGTGGATCATAAAATAATTATTTAATAGATCTGTTGACAGAAAGTGTTCACATTAGCAAATGCATTTCATTTTATAAAAGCAATGCTGCAACACAGCTGGAAACCAGATATCAAGTGAAATAAGCAATTACGCAAACCAAAGCATAAAAACATCATTCAATAGTCATGTGGCATTTCGTAAGTCAGTAGCTCTCAACTCTCATAGAAAGACACTTGTCATAATCAGGTGTGCAGATGTACGAATATTTCCCATCAATTCATAAGCATTTCAGCAATTAGCACAAAGTGCGAGTAATCATATGTTTTCAAGTAACGAGGGTGTCGCATTAGCGATGAAAGGCACACCCTAATGGCTTGTTCTCCAGGTGTTTTCCTGTGCTCTGAAAGGCACGCGCTAATGGCTTTTTCTCCGGGCGTCTGACACAGCTGGGTGCCCACGACGCATTATGTGTAGGTGGTCCGTTAACTTTCTTACGGAAATATTTACGACAGCAGTTTCCGCTACAGAGACAGTCGCACATAAAAATATTTCACAGGTCAAGAATTTGCGTTACAAATCTGTAGAAACAAAATCCTATAAATATAAGTGTCCAAAAAAAATATTGGTCAGCATTGTGATACAGTCACACATTTCATAACTCTTAAAGTACGTTTCTTGGTTTCCAACATCCTTTTCATAAATCAGAGTCCCTAAACACTACTCATTATTCCTTACCTCATTATACATATACATATTCGTCGACACTTCTTCAATATTTCATCATGAGAAATACGTAGCATAATAAACATTCCTCAACAACATAATACACATCGTCGTCGTAATAATAACATCATAACACCTCAGTCAAATCTCAAAATCGTCGTAACTTCCTCCAATAATTTCTAAGCCTAAAATAATTCTCTGCTCATGTCAAAAGTGTCAGCTGCCTCAAACGTACTTTAAAAATCATGATCTCATACCAAATACATCATTCAAAGCTCTCATAGTATCACAATGATTCCGAAAAAATATGAACAGTTTACAAAGTACAGACAAAATACAGTTTCATAAGTGTGAAGTTATCCAACGGTGTAATTGCGTAAACATCTGTCACTGATGTAGTAAAAAACATGTTTATCTCTCAGTTAAATGATCAGATAGCTGTGTAATTTGTGTGTTAGAGAAATATGGTACCGATGTGTAAAGTTGTATAAGCAAATACCATATTAGCTAGGGCTCCTTGTGCTTGCCAAACACATGGTACACAAAGTAAGCGTGTACCCCCCTGAGGATAAATGTAATTATACCCTCAGGTGTTACAAATTACAGCAATGGAATGAAATGTATCACGGAAAACTTTCTTTGTAATTAAAAAATCTTTGAAAATAAGTGTTTTAAGTATAAGATTAATCACTCAAATGCGTGTCCTGTAGCGCTAAATGCGCGTCTTGCTGTAAGATAATTCTGTGGAACTGTCGTAGTTATCGTCCTCTGTAAGCAAAGTTCTGCTAAAGTCAATGTACTTACCTCATGATACACAAAAGTGAAATGCTTTACGTATAGATATCTTAGTTATTACGCTTATTGCCGTGATGAGGAAAGTACTGTACAGTAACGTATTGTTATGCCACGAAAAAGGCTGTCTCATTGTTGCTATACCACAAAAGTTACTACTAAAACATGTTTTTCTTCCTAGAAGAATTCAGAAAACTGTGCAGATATAAAACAGATACACTGCAAAAGCAACATTGTAAATTGTCACTCATTAGTAGCGTCGTGATAAAAATCGTGTAGCTGTCACATAAACTAACCACTGTGTCGTCTGGTATCTCACAGAAAGTACTTTAAATCCAGAATATATTTTCAAGTAAACCAAAATGTTGCATTAAAATCTCATTAGCAGTACTGGTAAATGTTCTAATCGTACAACTAACAAGCAAGAATGTACACACACAATTACACTGTGTCGTCTGTTCGCAATAACAATGCATTCGTAATTTCTGTTTAAATAATTTCTCTTGGTTCTTGGCTGGATATTGAACTTCAAACATTGTTGCATGGTAACAGTTTCTAAAGCATACTAGTAACGTGAAGTGAAACGTTTTATGGCCAAGACAAAGTTAAAAAGCAGATTATCTTTCAATAAACGGTTTTACATGTGAAATATGGTGTAAACCTTTACTCTTCCTAGTACGCAGAGTTTCAACTTTAACGCAATTATCATGTCGTATACGTCGGTAAAGAATACTGGAATTTTTCTCAAGGTTAGCGTCTATGTTATTTTTCTCTGAGCCAGCCGGCGCACGCGGCTGCCTGCGGTGCGAGTCATTGTCTGTCTCTTTGTTGGCGCGCGTTGTTATTGGGATTAGGAGACCTAACTTCTACAAATTCGCCTTGCCGAGAGGGCCCAGCCCTGTTTGAAGCTCGCCAGTTCTGATGGAATTCAGGTCTGTCGTTATGTCGGTAGTTTACATAGTTTCTTGTTTGTCGGTCATGTGGTGGAGAATTTCTCCCGGAATCGTAATTGCGTGGTGGACCGTTGCGTCTGAAGTTATTCTGTCTCCCTTGATAATAATTATTTTGGTTCCCATATTGTCTGTTTCTCTTATTGTCTCTGTGATAGTCATTACCACGGAGAGGTGATCTTTCCCTGTAGTTATTACTACTCTGCCAACGGTTGTCATACGGGTGGTGTCTGTTTTGGTCACGATTTGTGTTGTGAGAATAGCCTTGTCGTGTAAAGTTATTACTTCTTTCATCGCGGAATTGCGACGGATGTGACCTGTAATTGCTGTGTTCCTGGTTTCGCGTTCCGCGATTGTCAGTGTCAATTTCTAATTCTTGTAACAGTCCCTGAAATCCTTCAATGTCGTCTTTGCAACGCCCTGCCAAAATAATGTGTCGTAAATGTTCAGGTAATTTGATTAAGCAAATGCGGATGAGTTCTGAGGGGCTGTATGGGTTTGACAGGTACTGATTCTTGTGCAACATGTCTTCAAAATATTTCACAAGACTGGAAAATTCAGATTGTTCGAAATGTTTCATCATTATGATGCCATGTTTTACGCGGTCTTGTGTGGCTTGAGACCAATATGCTGAGAGGAAGGCATGGTAAAATTCTCCTTCACTGTGGCAATCGTGAATTACCGATCGCATTCTTACAGCTGGTTCATTCTCTAAGTAGCCACACATAAATTCTAATCTGTGTTCTAACGACCAGTTGGGAGGAAAACAATGAGAGAATTGATGGAGCCATGCTTGTGGATGAATGTCGTTGCCAGAATTCTTAAATGTTTTGAATTTACGTGTAGTAATGAACAGCTTATAGTCAAAATCATCATGACGGCGAGTCGCATATCGGTCATTGTTAGGTCGTGTCGGCCGTTCCATCTCAAAATTCGGTGCACATTCCCAATTTCTTTCATTACTTCCGAAATGCCCTGTGTTATTATTTTGCAGCTTTTCCGTGTTTCTAAGTCCCTCTTCCCGTGTTGGAGCGCGAGTGTCCTCTGAAATACGTAATTCTTGTATTACCTGTGTCAGCTGATCTTGTACTTCCCGGATTTCTCTTTGGTGTTGTGTATTAATTTGATTCTGATTTTGTTTGAATTTTCTTATTTGTTCATACTCTTCTGTGTCAGTGAAGGCTACGGGTCTTGTGTCATTCAGATCATCTACCTTTGTAGATAAGTTAGTGAATTGATCCGAAAGTTCGGCTACTTTCTCTGATAGTGTACTTATTTCCTCAGCGTGTTTTTCTGAACCAAGTTTCAGAGTATCTACTTTGTCCTTTAAGTTTTCCTGAGCTTTTGCAAGTTGCGTAACCGAATCGGTAGATGCAACTGAGTCAAATTTAGCCCACAAGGTCTCAAGATTTTCATGAACAATGGTTTGCAGCTCTTTTATGGCTGCTTCGTGATTCTGTAATGCATTTTCATGCCGCAAAAAAATAGGTTGAAAATGCTCACAAATTTGTGTTTTTACGTCATTACAGACTTTTTGACATTTCGATTCGATGTTATGTAACTCAGTGGTTAAATCTTCACGTGTTTGTTCAAGTGTAGTGTCTAACTTTTTGAGATTTTGTTCCACTGTGTCTAACTTTTTGAGATTTTGTTCCACTGTGTCTAACTGTTGCTGTGTTTGTCTCTGGTGTTGTTCCATTGTGTCTAACTTTTCAAGCTTTTGTCCCATTTGTTGCATTAATTGCAATAATAATGTATTAGTGTCTGGAATCTGTTTCTCTACGCTTTTCGGCAGTGCATTTGCACCGACAACATTCACATTTTGACAAGCAGAAAATGTGTCTTGACTTATTTGAGAAAACGGTGATGACCCAAAACCTGAATCTACAGTATTTGCGAAATTTTGTCCTGTCATTTCGGATTCCTGAGGCGAGCTGTTGCCGACCGATCGATCGATAATGCTTCCCTCTTCACTAATTGTTTCACTGTCCACGCCATTGTTTGCCGCCCGCTCCATTTCCCTATGCACAATTACCAAATTACTACTTTGAACATCAGTTAATTCATAACTCGGTGGCGCTAACACACTGCTCTCATTTTCACTGTCATTTCTCAGTTTACTTTGGAGCCTAGTATTACGTTTTTCACACGCCATTATTGTCACAGTATTTCACACGACAACACAGAAAAACACAATTTGAAGAGCAAAAATAAGAGAACACATTAACATAACACTGAAAATAATATCTTGTTAATTACAGCTGCGAAATACTTGGTGCAAATCTATATGCATGCCACAACTGTTTTACTGTACAACAATGAAAGGCTACAACTACAAAGGAGATTCTCTCTACAATTACGCGCTAGCAATAAACAAAAGCTACACTAAATACACAAACTACAAGAAAAAATCAGAAGATTCCAGTGAGGTATCCTAGGCTAAGGGTCGACATATGAAACGTCCCCTTTTAACAATTTATATAGGACTGTGCTTAAACTGACACACAATATTTTTAGCGCAACGCAATCTGACTTTCAAAACTCCCTACTAAAGAATGGCCCTGACAAACATTAAACTATACCTTTCACAAATCACTTACCTCACAAAAATCTTCGCTGCTCAAGCTACTGCAATACAGCGAGCGCCACTACTGCCAGCTAAATAAAAGATTCAAACTACTGAAGGCACTAACTACTGATAGGGGTAGTTAGCAAATGAAAGATATTAATAGAGAGCAAACAATGTATTTACCTTAATATCATCACAAATCATAATATATATATATCAGTTCATGACAAACTGCAAACCTCCGCCATCTCTCTCCCCACATCCACCACTGCTGGCGGCTCACCTCCAACTGCGCAACGTTACGCGCTGTTCACAGCCAGCTGCCGCTGCCCAACACTACAATGGCAGACAACAATGCAAACTAGCCACAGACTGCACACAGCACAGCCAGTGATTTTCATATTGAGCGCTACGTAACGTTGCCAATAAGAAAACATAAACAGCCTACTTACATAGAGAAAACATAAACAGCCTACTTACACTTTTTCTTCCAGAAATTGAAGAAATGGATCTGGTTCCAACAAGATGGCGTCACAGCTCACATGGCACGAACATCGATGACCATGCTGCGCGAACACTTCCCCGATCGTCTCGTCTCATTGAGGGCCGATCTCCGGTTGCCAGCACGTTCGTCAGATTTAGCGCCATTGAACTTTTTCTTACGGGGCTATCTCAAATCCTTGGTGTACACCAATCGTCCGCAAACCCTGGCTGAGCTACGGAACAATATTCGTGTTGCTGTTGGCAACATCGACAGAGACATGTTGTAAAAAGTGGAGCGAAACTTCCGATTCCGACACTCCAAATGCTCTGAGCAGAAGGGAAGTCACCTTCAAGATATCATTTTCAAAACATGGTGGAACAAAACTTAGGCGTTACTCTTCGTAAAGAAAAAAGAACTAAATTGTTGTCTCTAATGCTTTCTGATTTATGATTCTTTCAAATGAGGAAGTTCCCGCGCAGCACCTGTAGTTCAAGAGATACGACGCCATAAACAATGATATCCGTGAAAATCTGCCACGTCATGCATGCCGTTTAAATTTATTACTTCTGTGTTACCATCTCTATCCGCAATAAATTTCCGAGACAGTATCCACATACGTCGTTAAATGCACGTACAAAATTGTATCATGATGCCACTCACAGTTCAGTAGATATGACGTCATAAACACTGATATGTGTGAAGAAGTGCCGCATTGTGTGTGACTTTAAAATTTATTACTTCTTTGGTACTAACTCTATTCACAACAAATTTTGCAGAATGTATTCAAATACGCCGCTGTACGTACATATACAAATATATCATTGTATGGTACGTAGTTCATGAGACATGACCTTATAAACACTATGATGCCTGAAGAAATGCCGCGTCATGCATTTACTCTTTACTACGAAGATACTCTAACAGTTTAGTCTTCTGAAAGAAATCGTTGGCACCAGGCAGCGCTCTTTATAGCTTTAAACAGCAAAGCGCAAACGTGGTCGTCTATAGAGCTTTGAAGAGGCGTTGCCATAGAGATGTTTGCAAAATCGCATTGTACACATACGAAGCGACTGCGCCCAGCTGCCTGGACAGGTAACTAGAAATATGGTTTATAATCAAGTACGAAATTAAATAAACATTACCCAATATTTGCATTTTGCGTTCTATCTTTCTCAGTTTGGTTACTACACTTACATATTTGTACATTATGCATATTTCTTTGCACGACTGTTCCATAATTTCAGCGGTGTTTTCGCGAATACACGGAAATGAATTTTTTTAAGTATTACACTACAGAGTTCATTTTTTGTTTTCGTTTCTAATAGAAAAAAAATATCATATGGCATTGTTGGCCGGGAGGCCCCATGCGGGGGAGTTCAGGCGACGTATTGGAAGTCGTTATTAGTTCACGCCACTTCGGCGACTTGCGGGTCAATGATGATGAAAATGATGATGGACACACAACACCCAGTCCCCTGCCGGAAATCGAACCCGGGCCCCTTTCGTAAAATTGAGAAAACAAATACCAGAGCAGAGCCGGGTCTATCATCTTGTTTGTAATAAAACATGTATTAAGAGTTTGTATTCAGAATTAATGTGTTCTTGCTGAGTCTACGTATCTCGGGCGTGATCCGATATTGTGCACGCTATGGCTGTAATACCCTCAGACTTCAAGAAGTATATCGTAATTCCAATCGCAGAGAAAGCAGGTGTTGACACATGTGAAAATTACCGAACTATCAGTTTAATAAGTCACAGCTGCAAAATACTAACGCGAATTCTTTACAGACGACTGACAAAACTTGTAGAAACCGACCTCGGAGAAGATCAGTTTGGATTCCGTAGAAATATTGGAACACGTGAAGCAATACTGACCCTACAACTTGTCTTAGAAGAAAGATTAAGGAAAGGCAAACCGACGTTCCTAGCATTTGTAGACTTAGAGAAAGCATTTGACAATGTTGACTGGAATACTCTCTTTCAAATTCTGAAGGTGGCAGGGGTAAAATACAGGGAGCGAAAGGCTATTTACAATTTGTACAGAAAACAGATGGCAGTTATAAGAGTCGAAGGACATGAAAGGGAAGCAGTGGTTGGGAAGGGAGTGAGACAGTGTTGTAGCCTCTCCCAGACGCTATTCAATCTGTATATTGAGCAAGCAGTAAAGGAAACAAAAGAAAAATTCGGATTAGGTATTAAAGTCCATGGAGAAGAAATAAAACCTTTGAGGTTGGCCGATGACATTGTAATTCTGTCAGAGACAGCAAAGGACTTGGAAGAGCAGTTGAACGGAATGGACAGTCTCTTGAAAGGAGGATACAAGATGAACATCAACAAAAGCAAAACGAGGATAATGGAATGTATTCGAGTTAACTCGGGTGATGCTGAGAGAATTAGAGTAGGGAATGAGACACTTAAAGTAATAAATGAGTTTTACTATTTGGGGAGAAAAATAACTGATGATGGTCGAAGTAGAGAGGATATAAAATGCAGACTGGCAATGGCAAGGAAAGCGTTTCTGAAGAAGAGAAATTTGTTAACATCGAGTATAGATTTAAATGTCAGGAAGTCGTTTCTGAAAGTATTTGTATGGAGTGAAACGTGGACGATAAATAGTTTGGACAAGAAGAGAATAGAAGCTTTCGAAATGTGGTGCTATGGAAGAATGCTGAAGGTTAGATGGGTAGATCACATAACTGATGAGGAGGTATTGAACAGAATTGGGGAGAAGAGGAGTTTGTGGCACAACTTGACAAGAAGAAGGGATCGGTTGGTAGGACATGTTCTGAGGCATCAAAGGATCACCAATTTAGTATTGGAGGGCAGCGTGGAGGGTAAAAATTGTAGAGGGAGACAAAGAGATGAACTCATTAAGCAGATTCAGAAGTATGTAGGCTGCTGTAGGTACTGGGAGATGAAGAAGATTGCACAGGGTAGAGTAGCATGGAGAGCTGCATCAAACCAGTCTCAGGACTTAAGACCACAACAACAAAAACATGGCTGTAATACATATACTGCAATAAAAACGGTCTCGGTGATTAAGAATAGCTGCAATCTAATCTGAGAAGAATATTAATTTTATCCAAAAATCCTTTTGGCGTGCATGGGATAAAAAGTAAATTTATTCCCAGTTTCGTTATACATTGAAATATCTCCCAGAAAACGTAAATAATAACAGTCCACGAAATTAGGAATAATTTTTTGTTTTAAATAATATAAGAGCTACGAAGAAGAAGAATTAAAATTACAAATATGCTCTTTCTTCTAATCCTATCAAAACTGAAGAATCTGTAACAAAAAACAATAAATAAACTATATATTCAAAGTATACTTTTGAAAGACAGTAATTGTTTTATGATGATGGCGTTCAACAGACAGCCATTCATGTCACAAAGCAAAGTCGAGTTACAGTATAAGCTCACTACAATGTGACGAAGATCGAAATATAAGCCTCCACTATAATGTGACGGAACTGACTGAAGTCCAACTTTGAAGTGAGAACGCTGCAAAAGTACCATACACAACAGGCGAGGAAAGAATTTTTTGAGTAACCCTTACTAATTAAGGTAAGTTAGTTCGACTTATTCTATGGCGACTCGACACTGTAGTGAGCAGCAGAAACTCAAAATTGTTCGTAAAGCGATGACTCGAATTTTCTAAATATGTGGATTGTGCTGCTTGTCCCGGCGGAGGTTAGAGTCCTCCCTCGGGCATGGGTGTGTGTGTTTGTCCTTAGGATAATTTAGGTTAAGTAGTGTGTAAGCTTAGGGACAGATGACCTTGGCAGTTAAGTCCCATAAGATTTCACACACATTTTTTTTCAAAATGCGCTGTAAGCAAAAAGCGATCATGGATGAATGTGTGATGCTGCAACGTAGTTTCATCGCACGGTTGAGGGCTGACGAGGATAGTAAACAGGGAACTAGTTCATATGAAGACATAGAGCCTTTGCGAATTTCATTCCGTGTACTGCCACAGCGATTGTTGTCTGACAGATATGTGTTCCAAGTTTGTTTGAAATCGGGGAGATGTGGAACATACGTACATACATACATAAACATACATTCATTTTTATTATACGTATGGATTTCACACATATTCGTTGTAATTATAAACCGCGCTGTAGTCGGTACCTACTACTCGGCGCTATTCGTTGGCAAAGACATTCTTATTGACCTATTCCGCCACACCGCCTCGTACCCAGAAAGCACCATGCCGAGTTTTCATGTACCCTTACTTGAAACAAGAAAATTACAAATTATTTTAATATGGAATAAATATATCAAAAGAAAGATATAAATATTTATCTGAAGTCACGCAGGCGGGAATGACATCAGTGTTCCAGGGAATATTCTGAAACAATACTATTTCTAAACCCGCGTACACACCTAGCAACAAAAATGTCCCGAGACAGGTCTCACTGTTGTTCCGGGACATTTTCTCGTGTTGCGAGACTGTCGCTATACAAAAGTCGCGAGTCTCAGGTTCCCCGTGAAAACTGGGAACATGATGTAACGTCGCGCGACATTTCGCAGTCTGTACGTGTACTTTGACGTGTGTGCGCCATTTTGTACCTGGCCACAATGGAGACAACAATGAAAATAATTGAAGATTTTCAAGCTTCCCTTGTCTTTGGGATGTGACATGCGGGGAATATAGAAACAGAAATATGAGGAGGGATGCTATGGAATCTCTAGCTAAAAAATACGAGATGTCACACCACGAATTGGAGATAAAAATCCAGAATTTATAATCACAGTTTAGGCGCGAACATAAAAAGTTGTCCGAGTCAAAAAAAAAAAAAAAAATGGTTCGTCTCCCAAAAAGTGTAACTGGTTTGGGTACAAACCATTACAGCTTTTGTTACAAGGAACGGAATCCAGAGGAAGCCGGGACACTGACTGTGATGAAGCGGAAGAAGAAACATATACCGTAGTAAGTGAACTTTATTTGATTTAACAATTTACACAGTCATTTTTTACTATTACCATAAGTATTTTGTATATTTGTATCTTTTATAGTATTTTAAAAGTGATTTACCAAAGTTTTTTAATTCATTTTTAAATTTATTAACATCAAATAATTATTTTCATTGGTAATGAAGGAAAAATAATCAAAAAATTAATTACCCAGCAAATATGTGTCATTGCCCCTATTGTTGATTGTTTTTGCCAAGAAACCGCTCCTGCTGGAGATATAAAATAATCTCTTATTTCATCTCGAATTTTGAGCGCATCGGTAGGTGCTCTTACAGGAATACTTCGCAATTTTATTAGACTATTTGGTAATTCAGATCTCCACTGTCCTTCTATCAAACTTCTGTCAATGTCTTCTAAATCAAACGATCGTGGAGGAGTATAGAACTTCCTTGATTCAGAATTTCTTCTTAGGAAGTTGTGCAGATAAATACATGTCATAACCACAGATTCTACATTATCGGGATCCAGTGTAATAGGGTTTAAGACCACTCTGAATTTGGAACTTAAAATGCCAAATATGTTTTGAATAATGCCTCGAGCTCTACAGAGCCTGTAACTGAAAATCCTTTCTGCTGATGTTGAACACCATCGCTGGCCTGGATAAGGTTTCATCACATGGGTGGATAATGCAAATAAGGAACAGGGGTAGATCAGCCTGGCAATGCTTTATCTGGAGGGGATACTTAGTTTCTTTTGCACCATTTTCTTGTACAAAGATGTAAATTTTAAGACACCACCATTTGGCCCTGACATCCCACATCAGCATATATAAAGTTATAATTGGCATTTCCTTCACAATTGAAATACAAGCTGCCACTGTTTTCTGGGGCCACTATCTGTATGTGTTTGCTGTGTATACTATGTAAACACTGAAGAAAGTTCCATCTCGTTGAGAATTGTTCTGCTATTGCTGTCCATTCGGAGTTAGATTTTGGCATCTGAAATATTAAACAAAGTACAATAACATTAAAGCAATAAATATAAGTAACAGCTGTTAAACAAAATAAGTTCAATGAAATGGTTGGTTTTTCTCTAGGAAGATAACGACAACGGAACAGAAGAAGAGCGATATAATGAACGACAGTCCACTCTATCAAAAGAAGAATTCAGAAGGCCACCGATACCCAAAAGGAGGAAGAATGCAGATCACGATGTTGATATTGCAAGGGATACAGTAAGCTGCATGAAATCTTTAACAGAGGCTGTTAGGAGCCGAGATGAATTTGCGGTTTACAGAGAGCATTTTGCTAATAAATTAAAAAACTGCGGTAGAAGTGGCATCGAAATTTCTTTAGCCCAGCGTGAAATTGATGACATATTCTTAAAATTGGAAATGGGAATGTACAGTACGATAGGATATTCACCCCAGGTCAATTCAAACCAGTTAAGCCCACTTCAAACAATTCCATTCCATTCTTCACCATCAACATCTCATAGTACAGATGGCCAAAACACATACTCTTCAGACTATTCCTTTACACCCTCAACATCTTTGCAAGATCTGGAACCTCCTTCTCAAAATGAAGGGACCAGAGAAGACCAAACCATAGAGTTTTTTTTTGAAAATTTCAAATCATTGTAATTTAAAAAATGACAAAATTGTATACTTGTAATTAATTCATTCTTAAAATAAAAAATGTAATAAATAAAAATTGAGTTACTTCTTACCTTTACAAACCCTTTCAGCGAAGTAATTAGCGCTTCACAGACTTCCGGAACTATACTTGAAATTGATTGTTTTGACACTCGAAAGGTGTACATCAAGCTGGAAAATGATTCGCCGCTAGTAAGGAACCGGAGGGTCATAGCTAGCCTGACTGAGGCTGGAACGGTTTCCCTAAGTATAGTGTTTTCTTTCGAAATCTTTTCTCCAAGCATTAGCAGAAGGGTTTCGAAATCGGTAGGGCTCGTTCTGACAAAATTTCTGAAACCAATGCCATCTTCTAGCTTCAGTTTTTCAAGAAGATTTAATGCTGTAGTGACTCCACCAGAAAATAAATTCCTCGTTCAGTATCGTTTAGGTTTACGCTTTTTGCTTCTTAACAACATTAAAATATTTAAACAGAGATGAACAGCAGAAACAGCTATTTCTAGTGACGTCGCGTTCTGATTTTTGTATCGCAACTGGCTCCGTACATGTGGACGCGTGACGTTGTTTAGCGACAGTCTCGAGACATTGTATCACGACTGTCCCCATACAAAGTCCCGCGACTTTGTTGCTAGGTGTGTACGCGGCTTAATGTTCTTCCATGCCACACGTTTTACATCCTTTTAACGACGGCCTCCACATATGCGCTTTCAGGTAATACTCCTTCCCTTTTAGGTCTGTAATGATACGAATAGAATATTTGTATAAATCTTCCTTCTGAAGGAAGGAAGCAAGCTGAAGCTCTAATGTCCCATGATGATGCTTTCGTTAGAGGCAAACTGTAAAAAAAAAGACGAAGGAAACCGGGCATGACCCTCCTAGAGTACACTACCTCCTTTCGTCGGCTGTTCTCTTAAATCCGAAATGTCTCGCCAACCAGTTCACGATCTGGTTAACTAATGGCTCTTGGAATGCCATACCATTCTCAGGTCTCTTTTACAGACAGGTTGGCGGTAAAAATGGTCGAATTACGGGGATTGAAGTTCATAATACTCCAAAAACGTGACGAAATCACATACGACTATGACACTGGCAGTACATATTTTACTGGTCATTTTGCCGTAACAGCTCAGCAACGACGGAAAAGCAGAAATTATTGCAAACGATATAGCAATTTTGTGCTTGTGCTTATAAGAATTGAAGGGCATTGTACTAAATTTTGACAATGGTATACGATCATTTACTGTATATTTCCTGCTTGATACCGTTGTAAACAATACTGGCACTGCAACAATGCAAGCCTTATACGCTTCTCCGTGAGACCTAATATCAAGTGATTCCAATTTTAATATAATTTACAATGGTCCTAAGACATTTTTGTATTCCATTATAGATTTAGCGTCCTGCACATCGTGACGATGCCGTCTGAAAGCTATCAAATACAACTCGACTAATATTTAAAAAGCACAACGACCGGTCATAATTTACAAAATCGTCAAACGTCTTCAATGTTTCTAATTGAAACACATACTACCTTGAGTGAGTGATCCTATGATAAACATAAATCAACAGTTCCAAATGTGTGACAGTGATGGCTGCGATACAAAACTCGTGTTATAAGGTAACTTAGGTGGAACTGCCGCTTGGAACATTTGCTTCTAAAGTCTACCTGCAGAAAATAAAATTTATGTTTTCCTTGATGTTGTCACAGTCACTCACAGTAGTCGCCATTATTATTCACCTTTGTTGGTCAAATACCCAAATAATCGCCGGCCGTTGTGGTCGAGCGGTACTAGGCGCTTCAGTCAGGAACCGCGCTGCTGCTACGGTCGCATGTTCGAATCCTGCCTTGGGCATGGATGTGTGTGATGTCCTTAGTTTAGTTAGGTTTAAGTATTTCTATGTTTAGGTTGCTGATTACCTCAGATGTTAAGTCCTATAGTGCTCAGAGCCATTTGAACTATTTGCACCCACATAATCGAGGTGACTCAGGTATGTGGAGACTCACTCATACTAAATGAAAGCAAACCAAAGTAATTACAAAGTATATGGCCCGTAAGTATGCAGCGATAGAGAGATACAGGCACAAGTTACTTAAAGAAAAGGAGGGATGTATTACTAATAAATCATAGTCATAAATGTATTTTAGAACAAACGTAAGGAATCTTGGAGAAAAAATCAATTACTTTAAAAATGTCGCCAATACATGTAAATGTGTTTAGAAACCATGGAAAACACGTGTCAACTTTAACTGTGGTCTGAACATTATATTAGAAATTTATTATGTACGTGGTGCGTCAATTCTGACGAGACTACGGGTTATTAGCTTAATGTGCACATAGCTGTTCACAGATGATATGGTTAGGGGAAAATGTGCGTCTGTGTATTTCTTATAACAGATTCATAGCGGCTCTCTCTGCTAGGTGTAGCGTCTTGTTTTTCCCAGTGTAGCTCACTGAATGGTTCTTCCTTAGTAATGTGAGCTACGATTGCAAATTTGTTTTACTTATCAAGAGATAAAGCAAAGTTTGATGCTTGAAAGAATTATGAAAGGCCGATGGATCGCTATATCTAAATAAATGGAACTTTATTTCCTATAGATCACAGCTTCTAGCGGGACCAAACATAAAGATGCAGGATGCCTTAACGAAAAAGTTATTAAAGTGGGCCATTTAGTCTCCCTTATACTGATTACAAATTTAATTACGGAACATTCAGGAGAGACAGGATCCTCCGAATGGCTGACGCTACAGAGCGCTTGATGAAAACTTTACCCCGAAGTACAGCCTACCATCTCATGGAAGCTATGCCATTATCAGTGAAGTCTCAGCAAGCACCACTAGAACCGAAGTCCCTCGCTTACCTTATTAAAGCCCCCCCCCGGTCTTGTCTCGTCGCCATCGATACCAATGCTAGCAAGATCCTTGCTGATGTTGTCCTATTTGCCTTGGTCTTTCCCGCGGTCATATAACATGCATGTTTCCCTACACAGTTTACTTGTCTTGCAATAATTGTACAGCACAGTAACTTAACATGTGCAAAAAGTGTCATATTGCCTCCGCGGATCATTAGCAATATTTCTTTAGCCATTATGTTTCTATGGTATGACAGTCCTCAAAGTCAGAAGGCTTTCTATTTTTCGTATTCCATTTATTTATGATTTTCTGTTGTTTTTAATGCTTCCCGTGACCATGAGGATTTCTTACGGTTTATCTCCTAGTTCCTTCCTTAGCCTCCTCTGTTAATATTTCCAACAACTGCATGAGTCGGTGTTCATTATACAAAGG
Organism: Schistocerca piceifrons; assembly: GCF_021461385.2. Taxonomy (NCBI): domain Eukaryota; kingdom Metazoa; phylum Arthropoda; class Insecta; order Orthoptera; family Acrididae; genus Schistocerca; species Schistocerca piceifrons. The sequence goes on from NC_060138.1 coordinate 116,881,211, forward strand.
GCATTAAAAGTTTTGCACAGTCGTCTCCAATTTTTTTTATTTTTTGCAGGAGGAGAATGAAATTTTTGTGAACATGCTTGGAACATTCAGCTATAAGTTGGTATACAAAATTATTTTCTTTTATTTACAGGTGAGTCATAATGGACCGTGAAGTAGTTGTAGGTTGCTACAACGGTCGGTGATAAGAGTTCCTCTTCCAGACTGGCGATGACTCTGCCACATCGATTCACAGGAAGTTACTCCCTGTAGACACAGTGGATCACAGCAGTATCCAACGGTGGTTGCAGAGGTTTAAAAAAGACTTTCACAAACAGCAGACCGCAAGGTGATGGCCTCCACTTTTGGGATCAGTGTGGTGTCATTTTCATTGCCTTTTTGCAACCTGGCTCCACAGTTAACCGAGACCGTTATGTTTATCATTGGACAAGCTGCGACGTGCCATCAGGACCCACAGACCACTGCTTCAGCGTCAGCTCATCAGACTACACCATGACAATGCCAAACCCCATACAGCCCTTTTGACGCAGGAGAAAATCAGGAAAGTGGGCTACAGTCCGGACTTTTCCTCTTTAGTCGTCTGAAGGCCCACCTGCGCGGTAAAACATTTGATAGTGAGAAAGACCTTATTTCCTGTGTCAACCGATGGTGTAAAAGTCAATCCCCAGAATTTTACCACAGTGCATTTACATCATGGAAAGAACGTTGGGCCAGATGCGTCACAGCTCATGAAGGTTACATTGTGAGTAGGCTCAATGTGAAACTTCTTATAATGATTTTACTTACTTAGACTGAAAAAACTGAGTAGGTGCAACTTATACGTAATTTGATTTTGAAACTGCTAAGTGAAATTGAATGCAAGTGTCACTTTGCTAGTCTTTATCATTTCAATACTGACCTACAGAATTTGCCCTTACAAACTAACTTTTCCTATTCATTAATTACTCACAATATTCAAGGATAACGCTATCTGACTGCTTTCAAATTAACTCAAAAGAATGGCCCTGAATTACTAGAAATCCTGACAATAACCTACACATTACATAAGTCACTTACCTCACAAAAATCTTCATTACCCGAACTACAGCAATGCCGCAATGACCATTACTGTCAGCTAAATAAAACATCCGAACTACTGAAGGTTCTAACTACTAATAGGCATGTGGTTAGCAAAGGAAAGATTCTGTTGCAGAGTGAACAATGTATTTACGAAATTTCACCTTAAGTGACAACCAGTTAGAAAAAATTGTATAATCATCAGCAATAAATCTCCGTGACGGATACACATTCAGACCGTCCGCTCGTGCTGATACTGCAAACCCCCAACACTGCTAATTATTAACCTCTAACGTCCATCACTGCTTACTACTCACTCCCAACTTCCATCACTGCTGGCTGTTCACCTCCAATTTCCATCACTGCTGACTTGCAACTTCCAACTACAAGTCCGACCAGCCTCAGAGTGTCTCATAAACTGCGCACAACGCAGTCAGAGATTTAATCCAGAGCGCTACGTAGCGCTGCCAGCATACAAACAATAAACAGGTTACTTACAAATGCGTAGCTAAATGTTCCGAGTATGTTCACAATAAATTTCATTCCCCTCCTGCAAAAAAATAAAAAAATTAGAGACGACTGTGCAAAACTTTTTGAACGTTCCTTGTATCTTGTAAATACGTCAGCAGCATAGGCTGGAACAGTTATCTTTCGAACTCCGGTGTTCAGGTCTGCCACCTCCCTTGACACTCATTATTCTATTCGATTAAAAGAAAGGGCGAAAGACTCCTCATTTTGCTTCATATTTTCATGGCATTTCGCGTGTTTAACTTCACCTTATGTTTTAAATAGCCTGTAGTTTTTCTTTTCATTTTTTTAGTTATCAGTCTTGTAACTGGATGACGGAACCCATTGGAATTCCGCTCATGTGGCAATCTCTTCATCTCATAGTAGCACCTGCACCGTACGTCCTGAATTATTTGCTGTATGTATTCCAATCCCTGTTTTCCTCTACAGTTTTTACCGTCTACAGTTCCCTCTAATACCACAGAAGTTATTCCAGACGTCTTCATATATGCCCTGTCATCAAGTCCCGTCTCCCTGTCAGTGATTTCCATATGTTCCTTTATTCGCCGATTCTAAGAAAAGTCTCGTCTCACCTTATCAGCCCCCCCCCCCCCCACCCTCCCTCCAATTTTCTAGATCACGGCAACTGAAGCGCTTCGATTTCTTCTTTCCGATTTTCTCGGAGTCCATGGTTCACTAATACAAACACTGTGCTCGAAAATTACGTTCTCAGAAATTTCTACCTGAAATTAAGGTCTATGTTTAACATAGAACTATTTTGCTCAAGTGTGCCGTCTTTGACTGTGCTAGGGTGTTTTAAGTGTCGTCCTTGCTTCTTTTGTCTTACGTAGTTCCGTATCTAAATTAAAAATCTCCCTTAACGTCATCGACTTCGTAGTCACCAGTTCTAATAAGTTTTATCGCTAAACTCATTTCTGCTTCTCCCCATTTCTTTCGCCTTTCTCGGTTAACAGTCGTCCCATATTCCGTTCTCATTACACTGTTAACTCTTTTCAGCACGTCCTGCATTTCTTCTACACTTTCACAGAGTGTCGCAATATCGCCAGCGAATCTTGTCATGGGTGTCCTTCATCTTGAATTACAATCCTAGTCACGGTGCTAGGGTTTTTCCTACAGCCATTTCACCTCGGGTTCCCTGCACTTCCTATTTATATCACTGTTAAGTGACTTGTATTGTTGCATTCCTGTGTTTCCCTGAATATTTGAGTACCTCATACTTTCGTTGACCACATGAATTATTTCTTCAGTTACCGTAGATTACTCTGCCGGTATCTTTATTATGCTTACGTTTGGCCATGCAACATCTTTGACTGCCCTTTTTACAGCTATCCATTCCTCTTCGGCTCAACTGCCTACCTTGGTATTCAATATCGCAATGTCAACAGAATTTCAAACTTATCATTTCTCTGCACTTCCCAATTCCACTCCTTTTCACACTGATTCTTCTGCCTCTCTTAAAAACATACATCTCTCTGAACTCGACAAAAAGCTAATATGTCTTTTAGTCCATATTCCGAGATTTCTTTCATTTATTTGCCTAATAAAATGTAGGTGGACTGTTGTCGAGTTTTCTAAAGCTTGCCACCTTGAAGCGCGAGTTTCTCATACACACATCAAAGAAAGTTTTGCATCACCTCGGTTCCGGGAGTTCCGGAACCGGTCCAGAAAATTGGAATAGAGGTCAACATAAAAATCATTTCCGCCATTTTCATTGCTCATGAAAACCACATATTGCATACCACCATACAGCCAGACCTTCAGAGATGGTGGTCCAGATTGCTGTACACAGCGGTACCTCTAATACCGAGTAGCACGCCCTCTTGCAGTGATGCATGCCGGTACTCGTCATGGCATACTATTCACATCAAAGCACTGTTGGTCCAGATTGTCCCATTCCTCAAGGTCGAATCGTCGTAAATCCCTCAGAATGGTTGTTGGATCACGTCGTCAATAAATAGCCCTTTTCAATCAATCCCAGGCAATTTTGATAGGAATCATTTCTGGAGAACAAGCTGGCCACTCTAGCCGAGCGATGTCGTTATCCTGAAGGAAGTCATTCACAAGATGTGCACGATGGGGGCGCAAAATTGTCGTCCACGGAGCCTAATGCCTCGCCAATATGCAGCCGATATGATTGCATTATCGGTCGGAGGATGGCATTCATGTTTCGTACAGCCGTTTCGGCGCCTTCCATGACCACCCGCGGCGTACGTCGGCGCCAAATAATGCCACACCAAAACAGCAGGGAACTTCCACCTTGCTGCACTCGCTATGCACTGTGTCTAAGGCGTTCAGCCTGACCGGGCTGCCTCCAAACACGTCTCCGACGATTGTTTGGTTGAAGGCATATGCGACACTCATCGGTGAAGAGCACGAGATGCCAATCCTGAGCTGTTCATTCGGCATTTTGTTAGGCCCTGCATGGTGTCGTGGTTGCAAAGGTGGACCTCGCCATAGACGTCGGGAGTGAAGTTGCTCATTATGCAGCCTATTGCGCACAGTTTGAGTCGTAACATGACGTCCTGTGGCTGCACGAAAAGCATAATTCAACATGCTGGCGCTGCTGACAGGGTCCTTCTGAGCCTTAATCCGTAGGTATCGGTCACCCACTGTAGTAGTAGTCCTTGGTCAGCCTCAGCTAGGCATGTAATCGACAGTTCTTGTCTCTCTGTATCTCCTCCATGTCCGAACCACATCGCTTTGGTTCACTCCGAGACAGCTGGACACGTCGCTTGTTGAGAGCCCTTCCTGGCACAAAGTAACAATGCGGATGCGATCGAACCGCGGTATCGACCGTCTAGGCATGGTTGAACTGCAGACAACACGAACCGTATACCTCCTTCCTGGTGGAATGACTGGAACTGATCGGCTGTCGGACCCCATCCGCCTAATAGGGGCTGCTCATTCATGGGCGGGTTTAGTGACACCTCTGAACAGTCAAAGGGACTGTGTCTTTAGTACAATATCCACAGTCAACGTCTACCTTCAGAAGTTCTGGGAACCAGGGTGATGTGTGTATGTGAAGGGAGACGCTAAACTGTAAGTTCACAGTCTTATAAATCATAATTAGGAGTTTAGTTCTTCTGTAATTAGTGTATTTCATTGACTGTTCCTTCTTGAGGATGGTGCGTAGGCTCTGATTTCACCTGTTACAGTTCTCCACAAATAAATAATCAAACTATGTTGTTTCTCTTGGAGACATATATTCTCTATTTATAAAATCTCTACGTGTTTATCAGCCTCTTGTGCCTGTCCATTCTTTCTTTTCTCCAAAACTTTCAGCATTTCTTCCGGAGTTGATTCTGCTTCAGTCTGTGCGGTTGTTGTCTTTACCTTAATTAGAGCTTAAGAGATTTTAAAAGACTGACGGAAAAGTAGAGAACCAGCTCCCTTATTTACCAAAAATTTTGGCATATGAACATATTCGCACTTTTTTGTGCTGAAACTGATTAGCAAAGCTACAGTAACGGTGGAAGACAGAGAAGACTGTGTCAGTGGGAGAGGAAGAGATGGAAGACAGTGACAGTGGCAGTGAAAGAGAGTGATGGAAGTAAACAACAACAGTGGGAACCAAAGACAGAGGAGATAGTGGCGGTCAGTGAGAAACAGTAGCAGTAAAAGAGAGAGACCGTGGAATGGAGATAGTAGTGGGAGCCAAAGGGAGAGGAGACTGTGGAAATGAAAAAGAGAGATTGCTTGGAGTGTCCAGAGTCTCATTCTTCTCGGTACCGCCGAACTTTAACACTTACGTATAAGGGAGTGCATATTTTGGATTGAAATTTTGATCTCTTGAGTATAGGAGGGAAAAAATGTTGAATGGCGCAAAATGTTTGAGTTGCTGAGGTATAGTACAGACAGTGGCGTTGGGAAACAAAGAAAAGAGGAAGCAATGTAAGTGCGAGAGAAGACAGTGGTAGTGGAATATATTGTAAATACAGGAGACAGTAAATGAGAGACAGAAGACAGTGGCAGTGAGAAGGAAAAGCAGAAGGGCCCAAAGTGACTGGGAGAGAAGACGGTGTCAATGGGGGAGCAAAAAACGAATGCTGACCGTAACAGCAAAAGATAGGCGCCTGCATGTCCGACAGTCGCCGATTTGGGGAGGGGAGAGGGGTAGTAAACACATATGAAAGTTTCCCAGTCTAGGGGAGTATGAATGTTTAACTACAGACTGAGACTTAATAAACGGATTTAGAAAGTTCTGAGATTATGTGCGCATACCCAAACTCTTGTTGACGATAGAGGAGTGAGGACTGAACATGAGACAACTGGTTCTCCACTTTTCTGTCAGTGTATTTAAAAAGTAACGCCGCGCGGGATTAACCGAGCGGTCCAAGGTGCTGCAGTCATGGACTGTGTGGCTAGTCCCGGCGGAGGTTCGAGTCCCCCCCTCGGGCATGGGTGTGTGTGTTTGTCCTGACGATACTTTAGATTAAGTAGTGTTTAAGCTTAGGGACTGATGACCTTAGCAGTTAAGTCCCATAAGATTTCACACACATTTAAAATTGAAACACCTTCACCTTTATTGTGCTCCGACAGGAACATTTTTTCGCTAGTAAGATACCTACACGAAATTCGATTGCTATTTTGCCCAACACTTCACTTTGGAAAAACGACGTACGGAAGGACTCCTGTTGTCCAATTGCTGAAACTTGAAAATAATTTTTGTAAGAGCCAAAACCGGTCATGGAGAAATTTGTGGTGCTACTGATGCTGAGGTTTTTCAAAAAAAATTGAATACATGAGTTAAGATATTACATTTTTTGACACCGGGTTGGGTTTCTTCGACACCAAATAGGTTTTGAACTCCGTGAAGCCGGCCGCAGTGGCCGAGCGGCGGTTCTAGGCGCTACAGTCTGGAACCGCGAGACCGCTACGGTCGCAGGTTCGAATCCTGCCTCGGGCATGGATGTGTGTGATGTCCTTAGGTTAGTTAGGTTTAAGTAGTTCTAAGTTCTAGGGGACTGATGACCTCAGAAGTTAAGTCCCATAGTACTCAGGGCCATTTGAACCATTATTGAACCAACTGCGTGAAATTTGTTGAGAGGCATGTCCCTGTGAAAGTTTATGTTTGTTTGTCTCACACTTCGTCCTAATATTTATCGTATGGATTTACGAAGGAGTGCTGTGCGAGAATATCTAACCTTGATGGCAGGACTGTGCTTTAGGAAGACGCGAGTGTCGGTTTTCCGCCTGTAGCTTGCCCGAGTCCGGGGTTCTCGTCTGTCGGCCAGCTGGTGAACCGGCAGCCATCGACCGGCATGTATATTCATGTGTAACGGCCGCCTGCAGTACCGGTCTTGAATTATTACGCCACAGCCGCGTGGCGCAAACTTTCCGCACGGTCTCGTGGACACAATTAGGGCGGACGCGAAGCCCGGCCACCTGAGCGCCGAGGTCGCTGGTGCACAAAAGCTGCCTTGCCAGCAATGCGCGTGCCGTGACGTGGCAGTGGCGCGGATACCACACACAAGCGCAATGGTACCGCATTGTCCACTGTGCACGACGTGCCAACAGTGTGTAGCTCAATAACAGCATCGTATCGCTTTGATGATACTCCTAGCTTATTCCGATGTCGTATTCGTCGAAAGTGCAACGCTACGAGAACTGCGTAATATCAGATTATCATTCGTAACACAAAGGGATGAATTTCACTTACTATTGACAGCGTATACAGGGTGTTACAAAACCGTACGGCCAAATTTTCAGGAAAAATTCCTCACACACAAATAAAGAAAAGATGTTACGTGGACATGTGTCCGGAAACGCTTAATTTCCATGTTAGAGCTCATTTTAGTTTCGTCAGTATGTACTGTACTTCCTCGATTCACCGCCAGTTGGCCCAATTGAAGGAAGGTAATGTTGACTTCGGTGCTTGTGCTGACATGCGACTCATTGCTCTACAGTACTAGCATCAAGCACATCAGTACGTAGCATCAACAGGTTAGTTTTCATCACGAACGTGGTTTTGCAGTCAGTGTAATGTTTACAAATGCGGAGTTGGCAGATGCCCATTTGATGTATGGATTAGCACGGAGCAATAGCCGTGGCGCGGTACGTTTGTGTCGAGACAGATTTCCAGAACGAAGATGTCCCGACAGGAAGACGTTCGAGCATTTGATCGGCGTCTTAGGGAGCACGGAACATTCCAGCCTATGACTCGCGCCTGGGGAAGACCTAGAACGACGAGGACACATGCAATGGACGAGGCAATTCTTCGTACAGTTGACGACAACCCTAATGTCAGCGTCAGAGAAGTTGCTGCTGTACAAGGTAACGTTGACCACGTCACTGTATGGAGAGTGCTACGGGAGAACCAGTTGTTTCCGTACCATGTTCAAAATGGCTCTGAGCACTATGGGACTTAACAGCTATTGTCATCAGTCCCCTAGAACTTAGAACTACTTAAACCCAACTAACCTAAGGACAGCACACAACACCCAGCCATCACGAGGCAGAGAAAATCCCTGACCCCGCCGGGAATCGAACCCGGGAACCCGGGCGTGGGAAGCGAGAACGCTACCGCACGACCACGAGCTGCGGGCTCCGTACCATGTACAGCGTGTGCAGGCACTATCAGCAGCTGATTGGCCTCCACGGGTACACTTCTGCGAATGGTTCATCCAACAATGTGTCAATCCTCATTTCAGTGCAAATGTTCTCTTTACGGATGACGCTTCATTCCAACGTGAACAAATAATAAATTTTCACGATCAACATGTGTAGGCTGACGAGAATCCGCACGCAATTGTGCAATCACGTCATCAACACAGATTTTCTGTGAACGTTTGGGCAGGCATTGTTGGTGATGTCTTGATTGGGCCCCATGTTCTTCCATCTACGCTCAATGGAGCACGTTATCATAATTTCATACGGGATACTCTACCTGTGCTGCTAGAACATGTGCCTTTACAAGTACGACACATGTGGTTCATGCACGATGGAGCTCCTGCACAATTGAGTCGAAGTGTTCGTACGCTTCTCAACAACATATTCGGTGACCGATGGATTGGTAGAGGCGGACCAATTCCATGGCCTCCACGCTCTCCTGACCTCAACCCTCTTGACTTTCATTTTTGCGGGCATTTGAAAGGTCTTGTCTACGCAACCCCGGTACCAAATGTAGAGACTCTTCGTGCTCGTATTGTGGACGGCTGTGATACAATACGCCATTCTCCAGCGCTGCATCAGCGCATCGGGGATTCCATGCGACGGAGGGTGGATGCATGTGTCCTCGCTAACGGAGGACATTTTGAACATTTCCTGTAACAAAGTGTTTGAAGTCCCGCTGGTACGTTCTGTTGCTATGTGTTTCCATTCCATGATTAATGTGATTTGAAGAGAAGTAATAAAATGAGCTCTAACATGGAAAGTAAGCGTTTCCGGACACATGTCCACATAACATATTTTCTTTCTTTGTGTGTGAGGAATGTTTCCTGACACTTTGGCTGTACCTTTTTGTAACACCCTGTATACTGTGATTATTAAATCGTGTGCAACAATTTTTCGAAAACGTCTGTCGTCAGTCGCTACCAGTGCGCAACATAATTTTTTGCAAGGGAATATCGTTTTTGATATAGAAAACAACGAAAGGCGCAAAACTGAGTTATTTTTATTTAAGGGAGGTAGGACGTGAAACGGGCCGACTTGGAGCAGGAGAGGCACCACAGGACATTTTAATTTACACTGTCTATACTTTTACAAACAAATCCATAAAACTTTCTTAGCACGACCAGGAAAGATTCAGGATTCACACTCATAGCAGAGGATGTTCAAAAACATAATACAACAGTTTTTTTTACATGTGAAATTTCATCATTTTTTCACTTTGGTGTTAGCTGCATTAGTTGCTGTAGGTACACTTTTCTTCATAAGTAAGAGAGGTTCTTCGATTAATTTTGCACAGCATACAAACCATACATACAGGTGTATGAAACTCTAGAATTTCCCAAATCTGTTAAAAACTGTGCTACAAATTGACATAATTAACTATAAAATGAGAGTTTTCTCTAAACACTAAGTTTAGAACGTAACAGCCCATTCATTTTTCCATAGATAAAATCAGTTCTAGAGTTTCATACATCTGTAAGTGCGGTTTGTAACCTGTGCAAAATTCATCGAAGAATCTCTCCTACTTATGAAGAAAAGTGTACCTATAGCAACAAATGCTGCCAACAGTAAGTAAAAAGTCATGAAATTTCACATTTAAAAAATATTATTTTTTCGGTTTGTGAACTTCCACTGCGTGACCTTCCTGGTCATGCTGAAAAAGTTTTATGAATTTATTTGTAAAAGTATAGACAGTGTAAATTAAAATGTCCTGAAGTGCCTCTCCTTCTCGAAGTCGGCCCGTTTGACGTCCTACCCCCCTTACGTGATAACTGGTTTCGGGTATGACAACCCATTCTCAGATCATCCAAACAGAAAAAAATGGTGTATTCCGTGCTGTCACGGAAACACCATTTTTTCTGTTTGAATGATGTGAAAATGGGTTCTGATACCTGAAACTGCTCATCAATTAAAATAAAAAAAAATTAATCTCACAAATTTAGTTGTTTTCTACATCAAATAGGTTAACACAAGCTGCTGCCCTGTTATTAGCCAGGAATGCTGGAAATTCAAAAATAAAGCTCATTCTCAGACGGTATTTTTCTCTGAATCAACTGATAGAGAAACAGCATGAATTCAGTCTACGGCTCTTTTTGTCTTCCTTGAGTGTGAAAAACAGTTTTATGCAGTAAGCCGAGAAAAACTGTGGGAAATTTTAAAAAATAGAGGGAACACATGTCACCTTATAAGAGCTGTACGGGATGATATAACAAAATTCGAATAGAAGAAATAGAGCGCTAACATAATATTTCTGGAGTAACCCAGGAATTAGACGATACTGTCCCGTTTTCAATACGTATATAGTCGATGTTATCAGAACTTCGTCGCGGACAGGAAAACTTTTTAAAATTAATTATGTGGATGTTCCTATAATGCTTTTTACCGACGACCAGGTAATTATTAGTTGGAATGAAAATGACTTAAAGGATCTGTCTTTAATTTTAATAAAGTAGCCAGAGAACACACTCTGAATATTATGACGACAAAATTCTTGATATTTGTAGGACAACCACCCACGTGAGTTAATATCTAAATTGACAAGCACACCGTAGATTGTTTTGCTATATGAAGGCAAGACATTGTTTAAGGTTGTTAGCAACAGTCTCTAAAAGTTTTTGACCGATTTACTTCAGCCTTTTCCACGAATCTCTAATAAACATTCAGACAGACATGGACTACAGATTTTTTAAACAACAATGTACAAGTTTTCCGTTAAAACCGACAGCGAGAAAGAAAATGCTGTGCTGAGCTGTGAAAACGTGCGGTTTGGTTTTCTTTCTCTCAGTCGGTTTTAGTTATGGTAGCAGGCCATTTAAACCATTAGACACATTGTTTTTTCCATATATATTATTATCTCTTGATCTATATTTTGAAATGAAAATTATATTCACAACAATGTTTCTATTTGTATACATCATCGCAATCGTTTTTAACAGAAAACAGGTAAGTTGTATTTATGGCTTATTAACTTAAGATTAGAGCACTGCTACAGAATATGAACTTTGTAATCCTACCCATTCACAGATTAAAAAAAAAAAAAACAACAGAATATTGTAACTGACGCTTCCATCGCTACTGATCCAGAAACTCCAGATCTCTCTCTCTCTCTCTCTCTCTCTCTTTCTCTCTCTCTCTCTCTCTTTCTCTCTCTCATACTCGGTAAACCAATGATCCCCACCAGTTTACGCATTCCTTTTAGGCGATTTGAATTCCGTATCGAGGTTTTGTTTTCACCAACGATAAACAAGGCTCAAGGCCAGAGTGACGGTGTAGAAGGATATAGACAGGAAGGGGGAGAAAATCGTCATAGAGAGGAGGAAGGAGGAAATGAATAGAGATCGGGGAGAAGATAATTAATATGGAGAGAGAGAGAGAGAGAGAGAGAGAGAGAGAGGTGGAGAAGTCGATTAGGGCGTACTCCGGATTCCCATACGTGTTCAGCAATTGCGATGCATTGCTGGGTTCGCTAGTGGAATACAAAAAAGTCAGGCCTATTTTACTGTTTCTGTGAAACTATATCCAGAAAGCTGGAAAAGAAAGTCCACAGAGACACTCTACTGAACTCTATAAAACAATGGGTATACCAGTACAGATTTACGGATGCGAAAACTGTACCGTTAACAAGAGAAATGAAAAGAAAATAGAAGCATGTAAAATGTCCTTCCCCAGGTACTTTTGTGGATATATTTTGATGGAATAAAAAGGGTAATTGTGACATTCGAGCTGAACGGAATATGTAAAACATAATCCACACAATAAAACATCAGATGAAGTAGAAAGTACACATAAACCGTATGCCAGATGCACGAGTCACTAAAATACTAAAACAATGTAAACCAAGATGTAAAATATATTTAGGAGCACCTATGAGGAGACTACTTGACCAATATTCCTGTTGTAGCTGCTGCTGCTGGCGATGATATGATTCAGATGGTTCAAATGGCTCTGAGTACTATGGGACTTAACACCTGAGGTCATCAGTCCCCTAGAACTTAGAACTACTTAAACCTAACTAACCTAAGGACATCACACACATCCATGCCCGAGGCGGTCGCACGGTTCCAGACTGAAGCGCCTAGAACCACTCTGCCACACCGGCCGGCGGGAATGTGGTTAAGATACTGAGGAAACTGCATAACTTTTTTTTTATTTTGGCCGTCTCAGTTGCACTAATACAAAATTTTTGCTGTAGTGCTTCGACAGACATTATCCAATTTCCCCAATACTGAACAGTAGCGGACCTGCCATCCAACGGCAGCATGCTTCGAATAAACAAGGTTAATATATTGTTATTGTTCTTGGTGTGTGAGCCATACTACTGGACATTTGATTTTTCTGAATCACTGGAAACGAATGATAGAATGGTTCTCGCACTACGGCCACGGGCTGATTATTTTCCCTTTCTTAGTCTTAAAGTTCCGTCTGTAACATTCATAATTTTGAAGAGCACAGACAATTTAAACTTCCTTCACACCGTAAGTACACGCGAGAAAAATATTTAGACGCAGAACAAATGTTTATTATGGGTTCCTCTGTACGTTATACTTAAAATCGAACTGAGTACTGTGTGCCATATTTTGACACCGAATTATTCCGTTACAAGTGCACAAATATGTCGACCTAACATCTTTCTTTGTTATGACTGATTTATCAGCAACACCCAAACACGTACTTGAGGTAACTGTTCCGAATGCGCAGCTGAATTTATCTATTCTGGCCTGCGTGCATGGTTTGACTAATCTGTTGAAATTTCTCACCTGTCAGTTCAGTGTTTGCGAAAGCAGTCGGGCGAAAGCTCTCCCAACGAGCAAGAATGCAGACAGTGTGAAATTCGCACCATAAAGCGTGTCCTTTATGAGAACAGGTTTGCAGCGCGCGTAAATGTGTCCGCAAAAGTCGAAGGCCTGCTATTGTGCGACTGTTGACCAACCGATATCAAAAAACGAGGACGTGGACGTCAACCATGTATGAGTCGGTAATTATCTCTGGATCACCCATTGTTATCGTACAATAATGTATTATGGGGCACAACTTGTTGTCCTACATTAATGTATTCTGGGACACCACTTGCAGTACATTGCGTCACCTGCAGTTGCTATAGTTATTGGTAGCCCATAGTAACAACAGTAGTAAGAATACGGTGACATTCTCAGATTCATTTGTTATAAGACGTTATGCAGAGTGTAATATGTTTAAGTTGCGGACATTTGTCTAAATGAAATTATTAAAAAAAATGCGTGCAGGTAGTGGAGTGGGATAAGAGACTCAACAGCTGGAAAGGAACTTCCGTTCCTTTTTGGTTCATTTATCCAAAACAAATAATTAACGTTGCTTTTGATGACAATCTGGAAAAAAAAGACAGGTGTTTACCGTTAACTAATCCGGAACGCCTATTTTTTGTTTAATTTTCCGTGCGTCCGCTTCTATTTTTGCTTCATCGACTTGAAAGAAAATATCCTATGGTAACTGTGGAATAAACTGGGCAGCTTCTTGCTGGAAATGAACGTTTATCGACCTCAGGAACGTATGTATTTCATCGAACCTGACAAACATGGTTGAATGTGAGAGTAATGTACTGGGTTGGTGCATAGGTCCGTAGTGTTTTTCCATATGTTTTAATAAACGCAAAAGATATAACATAGACTTTAGTAATCAACGATGTATTCTCCTTCACTAATTACAACAGTCTGCCAACGATGGGGTAACTTTTCGATCCGCTGCTATAGAAATCACGCGGTTCTGGGGCGAAGAACTCGTCGAGTCATGCTCAGAGTGCATTTTAACAGAAAAGGAAGTTCCTTGAAGATTGCTCAACAAAGAGCGGAAAAGGTGGAAAATTTCAGGGCGCAAGATCAGATGAAGAAAGGTCCGGGCACACATGTCCGAGCCGTGTCAGGACCGAGAGTCGTATGGCTGATGGTCACGTAGGCATCACATATGTTCATCGAGGACATATTGAACAGCACTCCTTGGCAGTTGGCTGCAGTGTCTTCACTGCAGAGCTGGCGGCCATATCTCGTGCTCTCGAGTGCATCCGCTCATGCCTTGGCGAGTCAATTCTCCTGTGTACTGACTCATTGAGCAGCCTACAAGCTATCGACCAGTGCCATCCTCGCCACCTTCTGGTAGCGTCCATTCAGGAGTCCATCTATAACCTGGAACAGTCCCGCCCTTCCGTAGTGTTTGTGTGGAACGTCGGAACCTCCGGCAACGAACTTGCCGACAGGCTGGCCAAACAGGCGACGAGGAAACCGCTTCTGGAGATAGACATCTCCGAAGCTGATATGCGTTCTGTCTTACACCGCAGGGTTTTCCGGCTTTGGGAGACGGAATGGCATAACAGCACGCACAACAATCTGCGTGTCATTAAGGATGTGTGGAAGTCTTCAACGCAGGCCTGTCGCAGGGAATCATTTGCCGGCTCCGCATAGGCCATACGTGGCTAACAAGAGGACCCGCCTCAGTGTCGCTGTAGCTCCCAAGTGACAGTCGCCCATCTCCTGCTGGACTGCCCAATTTTAGCCCCTCTGCAGCAGACTTTTAACTTTCCCAGCACCCCGCCTTCGGCGTTAGGCGACAGTGCCTCCACAGCAGCTTTAGTTTTACGTTTTATCCGTGAGAGTGGGTTTTATACTTCTGTGTAGGTTTTAGCGTATGTCCTTTGTACTTCTGTGTCCTCCACCCGAGTGCTTTTAGGGTGGAGGTATTAGTATGTTGCAGAGTGGCTGGCTTTCGCTTTTTAATCTCGTGGTTGGCCAGCCACTGTAATCTACTTTCATGGTTTACTCTCTTCTGTTTCTAGCGTCTCTCTGTTGTTTTCTTGTCCTCTTTCGTTCCTTTTAGTGTTCGTTGCCTTCCCTTCGTTCTTGTGGCTTTTCCTTTCTTTCCGTTTTGTGTTATATGTTTCGTCCGTTTTATTCTCACAGTTGTTTCATTGTTTCATTAGGAACAAGGGACCGATGACCGCGTAGTCTGGTCCCTTCTCCCGCCTTTAAACAAACCAACCAACCAACCAACCGAGCGTCATTCGTACGATGCTCGTTTCTCTAGGAACCACACGTAACCGAGGCTAGTCCACATCACTGTTGTTCCTTGTGGTGAGTCGGAAGTGTTTGTGAAAGCTCTAAATATGTTCGCCAATTGTCGTAATAGTGGATTAGGACTTACTGCACTTGCTTTAGAGGAAGAAGAAAAATAAACAAGCCAAAAACAAGAAGAAATATGTCGGTCCACAGTGTCTGGAAAATAAGATCAGCACAGGGAGAGTTTTGAACATTATTTACCCATCTCCTGGGTGACGAGACGAAGTTCTATGAATATTTTAAGATGGCGTAGTGCATTTAAAAAAAATCAGAATCATAACTAAGAAACAATGACACTTTCTAGAGACTATTAGTGTCACCCAAAGAACTTGTGGCTCTTTTTTTAAAGACAGGTTCAGAAAACAGTAACAGGAGATAAACAGAAAAGAAGTTACGAAAAATTTACAAACTTATTCTGTTATTCTTCCCCCATCTATTTTTTGTACCACAAAAAACAATCTCGCGCGGTTACACTGACTGCGAAACAATTCTACCGTCGAGTCATCCGTCACGCGAAAAATTAAACAGAAAAGATTCCGCCCGGCACGTTCTGGGTTCGCTGACGTTCACCGAGCACGATTCGGCCATTTTTGGACCACTACATTTATTTTAATGGTATATTTCGTCCTCCGGTGACGGCAGATAATCAGACGTGTCTCGGTACGGGCACGGTCCGGACGTGAGAGGCCGAACCCTAAGGTGGGTGCGACATGACTTCCTAACCCAAGCCTTGAAAAGTGTTTTTTTGCCAGTCTAGCAGCGTCTGGGCGAGCGTTATCAAATGGTTCAAATGGCTCTGAGCACTATGGGACTTAACATCTATGGTCATCAGTCCCCTAGAACTTAGAACTACTTAAACCTAACTAACCTAAAGACATCACACACAGCCATGCCCGAGGCAGTATTCGAACCTGCGACCGTAGCAGTCGCGCGGTTCCGAACTGAGCGCCTAGAACCGCGAGACCACCGCGGCCGGCGCGAGCGTTATCGTGGACCAGAATAACCTCACGCAGTCTCCCTCGTTGTTCTTGGATTGCATCTGGAAGACGTCTCAGTTATCGATAATAAGTGCAGTCATGGTTACACCTCGGGGAATCAATTCATAGTAGACCATACCCTCGCTGTTGTACCAGATGCATAACATTCTTTCGTGGACGAGCGCAGATCTTCGTACAGGGAGTTGCTGCTTTGTTTCGGCTCAACCATTCCTTTCTTTTGCTTGTGTTAGCACAAAGACATCATTTCTTGTCACCAGTAACGGTCTGTGTAGTTCGCGAGCCAATTGATGACCAACAGTCACGTATGACTTTTGTGATTTTGGCTTAGTACATGCGGTACCCGTAACCCGATTTTCGAACCTTCCCCATTGCTGCAGATGTCACGCGATGGCAGAATGATCGCAGTTTATCACATTTGCCAGTTCTCGAGTACAATGACGTGGATCATTGTGGATTAATGGGTTTAAACGATCTTTATCGAACCCGGAAGGTCTAGCTGAACATGGAGAGTCACTAAGGTCAAAACGATCCTCCTAAAACGTGAAAAGCATTTTCTTGCCGTGCTCTGACCAATGGAATTATTCCCAAACACGGCGCAAATGTTTCTGCCTGACTTCACTGCTGTCGCCCTTCTATTGAACTCAGCAGAATATGTCGATTTCTCCATTTGGCACTCCGTTTTCTAATGTCCACAGCTCCGCTCACTATCTCCAAATGACAATATGACAATATGTCAGCTCAAATACCAACAGTAAACTACAAATAAAAACTGATAATTGATAAATAAACCCATAGCAACCGGAGCCGGCCTGAGTGGCCGACGGTTCTAGGCGCTACAGTCTGGAACCGCTACGGTCGCAGGTTCGAATCCTGCCTCGGGCATGGATGTGTGTGACGTCCTTAGGTTAGTTAGGTTTAAGTAGTTCTAAGTTCTAGGGGACTCATAACCTCAGAAGTTAAGTCCCATAGTGCTCAAAGCCATTTGAACAATAGCAACCGGGATAATAACATGCATACAAAAACGCTACCAATGCATTCACCAACCTAATATATTACGAATGTCATCACACTATCATAATTCTAGATTGTTTCAAACGTCAGTATTCGACTTCACGAGAATCCACTTGTTTTCATTTTATGTGGGCAATTGCCTTTCTGGCTAAGTCTTTGTTAACGGAATTTCACAGCAACGTTATTTAATTCAGCATTTCATTTGGTTGCTTGATTTGGGGGAAGAGTCTCGTCGGATTAGGGAAAGATGGGGAACGAAGTCGGCCGTGCCCTTCCAATGGAATTATTCTGGCATTTGCCTGAAGTGATTTAGGGAAATCACGGAAAACCTAAATCAAGATGGCCGGACGCGGGACTGAACCGTCGTCCTCCCGAATGCGAGTCCAGTGTGCTAACCACTGCGCCACCTCGCTCTGTGGCATTTCGTTTATTCTGCTTTTAATAGAGTTATTCTTTTGACTACCTTCGAATAATAATTCTTGCCGCATTTTCAGCGACTGAAATCTCACTCAACGCTAAAACTCAGTGAGGTAACCTTATGACAGTGGAACCCAGTGAGAATTCCCGCAGTAGGAAAGGAAGCGCTGCGCACAAACACGTAACTCAGACTATGGTCTAACGCCCACAATACCAGTGTCACTAACGATATGCTATGCATTAGATATTTGATTAGTTATACGTAATATTAGACCAAGAAGTCGATTTAATGTTGAGGACTATCAATTATTTATTTCTTATACGAGGTGTGGCTAGAAAAAAACCGGACTAGTACTGGTGAAACAATAAAACGAATGCAATAAGGCTGAAAGGCGCGTGGCCTGTCACGTGGATCTCGCTCCGGCTACTGCTCGAGTTTCATCTGCCTCCTGCACTCAGTCTGCCCGTGGCGTCTGTTTTAAGTAGTTAACGTTTCGTCTGTGCGTCGGAAAATGTTGAGTGTACAGAAAGACCAGCGTGTTAACATCAAATTTTGATTCAAACTAGGAAAATCTGCAAGTGAAACGTTTGTAATGTTACAACAAGTGTACGGCGATGATTGTTTATCGCGAACACAAGTGTTTGAGTGGTTTAAAGATGGCCGCGAAGACGCCAGTGATGACACTCGCACTGGCAGAACATTGTCAGCAAAAACTGATGCAAACATTGAAAAAATCGGTAAACTTGTTCGACAAGATCGCCGTTTAACAATCAGAGCAGTGTCTGAGTTAACAGGAGTTGACAAGGAAAGTGTTAGGCAGATTCTTCATGAAAGTTTCAACATGAACAAAGTGTGTTCAAAAATGGTTCCAGTGTCTCACAATTGAACAGAAGGAACGCCGAAGAATGATTTGTTCTGACATCCTGGAAAACATTGAAAGCGATCCCACCTTCTTAAAAATGTTATTACTTGCGATGAATCGTGGTTTTTTACTTACGATCCCGAAACTAAACGCCAATCGATGCATTGGAAAACTCCTGGTTCTCCACGACAAAAAAAAGCACGAATGTCAAAATCGAAATTCAAGGCAATGATGATTGTTTTTTTTGACATCAAAGGGATTGTGCACATTGATTGGGTACCAGAGGGACAAACAGTGAATCAGCATTACTACATTAGCGTCCTGGCTACCCTACGCGAGCGAGTACGGAGAAAACGGAACGATTTGTGGAGAAAAAAGTCATGGATCCTTCACCAAGACAATGCCCCAGCTCACAGTGCGTTGTCAGTGAAGACGTTTTTGGCAAAACACAACATTCCCATCTTAGATCACCCACCCTACTCACCTGATTTGGCCCCCTGTGACTTTTTTCTTTTCCCTAAAGTCAAGTCAGCTTTGAAAGGAACTAGATTTGAGACTGTTGAAGCAGTAAAAGAAAAAGCGACGGATGTATGGACTTACCGAAAATGATCTGCAGCATTGCTATGGACAGTGGAAAATTCGTATGGAGCGGTGTAGAGACCGAGGAGGAGAGTACATTGAAGGAGATAACATGAAATTGTAAATAATTGTAAATAAATGTTTTTTCCAGCATCAGTCCGGTTTTTTTCTAGCCGCACCTCGTACATATTCTGGAATAAAATTCCGTCATCAGTTACAAAAACATTTTTATTTCGATTTATTGTTTTCGAGAAATTAATTTGTCATCTTCAGAAGCTTAATATTGATTTAGGAGACATCTGTAGCTTACTCATAGAAGCATAATGCCATGATATGTCCCAAAATGTACATATTGTACCTATATGCGATTCAGTTACTGTGAACTGTCAATCAGTGTTTACAGTAAACAGATAGAACATTTACATTTTTGGACATACACTGAAGAGCCGAAGAAACTGGTACACCAGCCTAATACCGTGTAGGACCACCGCGAGCACACAGAAGTGCTGCAACACGACGTGGCATGGACTAGACTAATGTCTGGAGTGAAAGTATATATGCAAGTGACGACTGAATTTTATCCTGAAATACCGTATGCACTACAGGTGCTGAAAATTGCAGCCACGAATGAAATAATTTTTTATATGGCAAGCACGGCAGAAGATAGCTACAGATTTTCAAAATAGTGTTTTAATTAAAATCGTTTGACCCCTCACGATGCGAGTTTAGATGCAAAATCGCTATTAATCGTAAAACTTTTTGACCCCTAATGATGCGTATCTACAGACAAAATTATTATTAATCACGTGAAAAAAAATCTGTCGTGCAGTATTTGAAGCAGAAACACACTGTGCATTGAACAACCAGTGAAAGTAGCCAAGCTATAAGCAACTCATAATGGAGATAAAAGTCTCGAGACAAACAACGGAGAAGTGCACTTACTCGATTAAGCGTCTATTACGTCAGTTTGCTTCGCGGTGAATTGCTGGTGGGCTGTTCTGCTTGTTTCCTTCCTCCTGTTCCACATGTACCATTTTTAAGAGCACTCTCTTAAGTTTTGGTGCTTTTTCACCCTTTGTATTCGATGGTTGCATCGGGTGAAGTAATACTGCATGAGTTAATGCTATCCAGACAAATTTATTTATTTTATTTAATCGTGTCCAAGCCATAGACAACCCACATATTACATATACACACAAATACAAATACAATACACATATGTATAAGTAAAACAAACCCAAAATGGGGAGTCACATTACAATATAAAGAAAAACATAGTATATATATCAAATCACGTCCCGCCAAAATTCAGCGCATTTAACTGCCACTGCCGTAGCGTTTGCCAGATCTTCTTTCCTGCACACTTCCCCCATGTTGCTGCATTCCAGGTGGTGGTCCATTGTTTGGGTCTGTCCGCACTGGCACGTGTCCGTCCCGTCTCGGTATCCCCATTTACACATGTTTACGTTGCATCTGCCCACCCCAGTTCGTAGGCGGTTGAGGGTTCTCCATAATGGCCATTTTAGTTCATTTCCAGAGGCCAATTGTTCGTTGGGTGAGATTAGAGGTGCCTGGTCTCCCGTAGGCAGTGTTGCTTTCCATTTTGACAATCTGGCCTTTTGTTTTGAGGTTTCGATCGGTTGAACTGAGGTGAGGAAACTCCGTCTTGATTTTAGACGTGTGTGCGTGGAGGGTTTTGTCCGAAGAGAGGATGGCGCTGGTCGCGCAGCTGCTTGAGGCGCTCTGCTTCGCTTGCTATAGCTCGTCTGATGTTGGGTGGAGCTATGCCACTAAGCAAATAAAGTTGGCTAACCGGTGTGGGTCTTAAGCATCCCGTGATTACGCGACAGGCATCCTTCAGCAGAGGATCCACTCGTTTCGCATGCGCTGATCTTTCCCAAGCTGGGGCAGCGTATTCAGCAACCGAGTAGCAGAGTGCAAGTGCCGACGTACGTAAAGTATGTGGGTCGGCACCCCATTTTGTGGTTTGTTTCTTGTTGATAGTTGATAATATTAAGTTTACAAACTCATGCCTGGAATTTATTTTTAATTTGATGTTCCAATGTTCCCACTTTCCTAAAGTTTTTCTTTTAATGATTCCCAAAGATCTGTATTCATGACTGTCTTAAAACACAAGTTGAGGGGACAAACTTGTACACGGCATGTGTTGTAACTAGTAGCGAGAATTTTGCGCAGTTGAAAGTGAACTGTCAGGGAAAAACAATATCTGAACGAAATTTATTTATTTCTTATCACAAAGCTAGGTTTTTAATTTACAGTAGCAAATAATAAGCAAATTTCATCAAATGTTTCTCAAACGACAATTTCTGAAATACATATAAGCAAATTTTTTAAAATTCTTTGTTTTTTTGGAGATCCACAGCCTTAACTTGTTTTGAAAAGAAAAAAAAATGTTTAAAGGAGGTTGTAGTCTAACGAGTTTCTTTGCGTGACCATCCGCCGCGGCAATCAGTTTGTTTCGTTGCCCGAGACTGTGGTCGTCTGTGTGTGTGTGTGTGTGTGTGTGTGTGTGTGTGTGTGTCTGTGTCTACGACTATTGTTGAAGGCCTTAGAGGCGGAAA
Organism: Schistocerca piceifrons; assembly: GCF_021461385.2. NCBI lineage: Eukaryota > Metazoa > Arthropoda > Insecta > Orthoptera > Acrididae > Schistocerca > Schistocerca piceifrons. The sequence continues at coordinate 116,902,933 of NC_060138.1, forward strand.
GCTTTATTTATTTGAGACAGTCTTTTTGTTGTTCCTATCTGCGACTCAGCATCTCCGCTATATGGTGAGTAGCAACTTTCCTTTTCATAATATTGTTACATTCCATGCTGGATTTTCCATTGTTTGACTGTAAATAAAAACCGCTTTTTCTTGCTGCACTGTATTTTATTGCTCACAGACGCGTTTCGTCTTTTCCACTTTGACTTATCATTAGTGAGATAATTCTTCGCGTGTTTGTTAGGCATCTGTGTTTGCTCTCAACTGGTCACAAGCTGAAGCTCGAATTGTAGCCATCTGTGTTTGCTTTCAATTGGTCACAAGCTGAAGCTCAATTTGTAGCTATATTTACCTGTCTGCTCTTGTTCTCATTGTCTACTCACTTCTCATCTTGTTTTCCTTTATTGTTATGATACACCATCAATCTTCGGTCAGTAGCTGTAGAGATTTGATCGAAAATTGATTTCAAGACGTAACAATTGTGAATTTACTGTGTCTCTCATCCCTTTTAGTTAGTTCATAGCCCCCTAGTATGCTCTTTACTATCGGGCTGTGGTTTTTTACAAGAGATTCTTCTGTCGTACTTCTGCGCGTGAAGGAAGACGTTGCCTTGGAAGAGCGTCGGGCTGCAGTTGCATTTTTAACACTTTTAGTGTCAAAACGACCGTCTTCGTGTTGGGCAATAAAGCGTATTAGGCGGAGGGATGATTTTGGAGCATGCAAGAATCTCATTGTAAGGCTTGTGATGGAAAACCTACAATATCGAAATTTTGCGAGAATGAAAGCAATGCAGATAGAAGAATAAAGTTGCCTGACTTGATACTTTTACGCGTAATTAATCAATGTTAAAGATAGACTACTTGTGACACTAATATTCCTAGCATCATTAAAGTTTACTCTCTTTAATATTTAGTAAAGTAAAAATTACGATGAAATAATATTACACCAGTTTCATCGTAATACCTACAGACATTCCAAAGCTATGTAGGGCAATGCCTGTTAAATGAAACATTTCTGGACATACCTTTATTTGAACGCTTTCACTTGTTTTGATTTAAGGAAACACTCGTCAGTTCGGAAAGTCGGTCCTTCAACACCCAATATAACAATATAATCAGTAAATACCACGTAATATAAAATCACAGACACAGCCGTATTAAATGGAAATTTTCGATTTTCAAAACGTTTACTGTCAAACGTAACTGCATTTGTTTCTCTATAATACTTAACCTGTGCATAGCACTAATTTGCCTTCTTCTTTGGGGGGTGTTGAAAACTGAGACTGTTTCAGCTACCAAACTCCGCTTCTTACCTCAGTACCTGTGGTCCAGTAAACGCTGGCCTTTCCTCGTAAAAACTAATTAAATGCACAACTTCCTCCTGAGTCCACTTCCAGGCCGATTTATTCGTTGCTGTTTTTGCCGACACGTCGCTGTCATTTCGTCACAGGGCGCACTCATTGCAACAGTAGTCTCAACTGCCCCGACAATGCCAGTATACTTTTTAGTGCAACTGGTTGACGTGTTGTGTGTCACAACAGGTAACGTGGTAGTCTATAATTATTATATTCTCATTAACGTGGGCTCCAGTAATCTCGGTGACAATTTGTTATTTTCATTTGTTAACTGTCTATGATACATTTGTAAGTTATTTGTTAGTGGTAGTGTTTTAAGTTTAAACTTAAGAAATAGGCCATCTGCGCGTGTTGTTCGTAATGAAGAACAAAATGGAGAGTTAGCAAACACAAGCTCTGTTCAATCTCTACACATCTGGCATCCCATTTTTAAATTCACAGGCATTTGTCCACGCCAATGACCTCGCAATAATAGTACAAGCAAAATCTTTTGGGAAATTGGTAGACTTACATAACGCTCATATGGAAATCCTAGTAAAATACTACAGCGAGTGGCATTTAATCGTCAGACCAACAAAAACTGTAAGTACAGTGACGCACCTAAACAATAAGAAGCAAACAGCGAACTAAATCTAAATTTAATGGGCCAAGCAATTAGACACGAGAGAAACCCTAAATACCCGGGAATAGAACTGGATTGTACACTAACATATAAGTGCCACCTGGAATACGTAACGCACGCCACGGGCATCCACATAAGGAAGGCTGACACAGTACCATGAAACCACGAGGATAATCTCCGGAACACTGCGGCCAACACCCATTCCCTGGCTTCCAGTTGTAGCACATACCGAATCTCCACCCATCGGATGACAAGCAGCAGCTCAGCAGATAGCTATATCAATCAGAGACAATCTTACCCTACCGATCCACAATATTTTCCTACCGAAGACCGTCTCAAATCCAGAAAACCTTTCAAGATGAGCGAAGTAACACTAAATGATGCAAAGACCGCATGGAGAGAAGAGTGGCAGCGGAAAGCCTCTTTGAATAACGGCCTGGCGTTTGACCCAACAGTGGAAGTGCCAGGCTTTGACCTGCAGCGGAGGCATTGAACTGGAAACCGGATTTGGACGATACAGGCAGTTAATGGTGAAGTAGGGGCTTGCCCAAGATGCGACTGTGGAGTGAAGCAGGTTATGGACCATGTTTTATGTTGTGATGTGTATCGTTTCCCTGACGGATGTCTTAACGACATCCACACACTTACAGACTACGCCAAAGATTGGCTACATAATTGCATGTTTGTGTTGTGACAATGTATATTTGTGAGCCTTTTTTGTTCTTTGTTTAGTTTAAAACTTATTTACTGTAGTGTGGGTGTCGAATGCAAAGTAAATAAGGAGGCTGGTTCAAATGGCTCTAAGCACTATGGCTCTAAGCACTATGGGTCTTAACATCGGAGGTCATCAGTCCCCTAGACTTAGAACTACTTAAACCTAACTAACCTAAGGACATCACACACATCCATGCCCGAGGCAGGATTCGAACCTGCGACCGTAGCAGCAGCGTGGTTCCAGACTGAAGCGCCTACAACCACTCGGCCACAGTGGCTGGCAAATAAGAAGGCAAAAGGGACGGTTTCCTCGCTCATAAGCATGCCACAGCCACATATTATGGGTCGAAACACACAGTTTCGTGGGTACTTTTATTTAATGCATGCAGGAGTAAAATATGTTACCAAAATTTGACAGTGTACAAACTATGAAATCTGGAACACAACATGGCCGCTCAGCACTCTCCGAGTACTCTCACTCTTCCGACAATGCCGGTATAGTTTTTATTGTCTTAGAGCTACGGTGAGCAGCTCTCGAGAGATGGAGGTTACCATCTATAAGGGAGGTGTAAACTCGCAGTCAACGATTGTCTGAGATCTTTGCGTACTCTCGGACACAGTCAGCGAGCTGAGTCTCGGTGCTGTTGGCACGACTAGTATTACTCGCAAGAGATCGCTGAGAGTGGAAAACTGATACCTAGCTTTAGAAGTACAATTATGAACCGAAACATTATGACCACCTGCTTAATAGCTTGTTTCTCCGTCTTTGGAATGAAATACACCACTGACTCAGCGTATCAGGGATCCGACAGTTTGTTGGTAGGTTTGTGGAGGTATTTGGCGTTAGATGTCTACGCACAGGTCATGTAATTCGAGTAAATAATGGGGCGCTAATTTTCGTACGTAGTGATGGTGCCCGATGGCGATCCAGATGGATTCCATGGGATTTACAACAGGCAAATCTGGTCGCCGAGTGAAGTTCACTATAATGCTCCCCAAACCACTGTAGCACGGTTCTATAACCGAGACACAGACCCTGCTGAAAGATGACATGGCCGTCGAGGAAGAGATCAGATATGACAGCTGTGAGCGTGTCTTCGATTACTACGACAGGTCCGATGCAAGCGCAGGAGCATGTCTCCCGTAGCATAATCCTGCTCCCACCAGACTGCAGCCTGCATCCATGGCACACTGCAAGCGGGGATTCACCTCGTTGACGGCATTTGTGGAGACGACCATCGACCTAGTATAGCAAAAATGTGACTCACCCGAAGAGCCGACACGTTTCCATTGATCGACGTTCGAATCCCATTGGTCCCGTGAGCACTACAATCATAACTGACGATGCCGCTGGGTAAGCATGTGAATACATAGGGGTGCTCTGCAGTGAAGCTCCATGTTCAACAATATGCTCTGAACTGTGTGCTCCGAAACACTTATGCGTGCACAAGCATTGTGGTCTTCCGTTAGAAATGCCACAAATTACCACCTGTCATACCTTACAGACCAGACAAGCCTCCGAACCGCACGTCTTGTGAATAGTCGTCGACGTCCAGCCATTTAGCAGCTAGTGGTTGATTCTCTGTTCTTCTACCTCTTTCCGGGAATGCTCACGACGGTAGCACGTGTACATTTGACAAGCTTCGCCGTTTTCTGCTTCTACATCTACATCTACACATCTACTTGGATACTCTGTAAACCACATTTAAATGCCCGGCATAGGATTCATCAAACCACCTTCACAATTCTCTGTTATTCCAATCTGGTATAGAGGGCGGAAAGAATGAACACCTATATGTTTCCGTACGAGCTCTGATTTCCCTTATTTTATCGTGGTGATCGTTCCTGCCTATGTAGGTCGGTGTCAACAAAATATTTTCGCATTCGGAGCAGAAAGTTGGTGACTGGAATTTCGTGAGAAGATTTCGTCGCAACGAAAAACGCCTTTCTTTTAATGATGTCCAGCCCAAATCCTGTATCATTTCTGTGACAGTGTCTCCCATATTTCGCGATAGTACAAAACGCGCTGCCTTTCATTGAACTTTTCTATGTACTATGTCAGCCCTGTCTGGTAAGGATGGCACACCGCGCAGCAGTATTCTAAAAGAGGGCGGACAAGCATAGTGTAGGCAGTCTCCGTAGTAGGTCTGTTACATTTTCTAAGTGTCCTGCCAATAAAACGCAGCCTTTGGTTAGCCTTCCCCAAGACGTTTTCTATGTGTTCCTTCCAATTTAAGTTGTCCATAATTGTAATACCTAGGTATTTAGTTGAATTTACGGCTTTTAGATTAGAATGATTTATCGTATAACCGAAGTTTAACGAGTCCCTTTTACCACTCATGTGTATGACGTCACACTCTTCGTTATTTAGGGTTAACTGCCCCTTTTCGCACCATTCAGATATATTTTCTAAAGCGGTTTGCAATTTGTTTTGATCTTCTGAAGACCGTATTAGTCGATAAACGACAACGTCATCTGTAAACAATCAAAGACGGCTGCTCAGATTTTCTCCCAAATCGTTCATATAGATAAAGAACAGCAAAGGGCCTATAACACTACCTTGGGGAACGCCTGAAATCAGTTCTGCTCTACTCGATGACTTTCCGTCAATTTCTACGAACTGCGACCTCTCTGACAGGAAGTCACAAATCCAGTCACATAACTGAGACGATATTCCACAGGCACGCAATTTCACTGCGAGCCACTTGTGTACTACAATGTCAAAAGCCTTCCGGAAATCCTGAAATACAGAAACGATCTGAAATCCCTTGCCAATAGCACTCAACACTTCATGTGAATAAAGAGCTAGTTGTGTTTCACAGGAACGATGTTTTCTAAACCCATGTTGACTGTGTGTTTCCTTCGAGGAACGTAATATATGTTCCAAAATCCTGGTGCATATCGAAGTTAACGATATTGGCCTGTAGTTTAGTGGATTACTCCTACTACCTTTCTTGAATATTGGTGTGACCTGTGCAACTTTCCAGTCTTTGAGTATGGATCTTTCGTCAAGCGAACGGTTGTCTAAGACTGTTAAGTATGGAGCTAATGCATCAGCATACTCCGAAGGGAACCTAATTGGTATACATCCTGGACCAGAACACTTGCCTTCATTAAGTGATTTAAGTTGCTTCACTTCCCCAAGGATATTTACTTCTATGTTAATGTTGGCAGCGGTTGTCGATTCACGGCCATGCGTACTAATAATCTGCCCTTTCTCAAAATCGCTTATGTCAGTAGCTTTTGCATCCCGTATCATCGCAGGGGTGATGCCCTGTTCGTGTCTGCTCCGCTGACATAGAGGGTGTCCGAAAAGTCTTTCCCTGATTACATAAATTGATAACTCGGGCTAGAAGTAAGATACAAATATGAAACTGGTGTCTAATTGTTTACAAACTATCAAAGTTTCTTTCACACATCAGATAACTTCCACTTCCATTGTTGCCCAATGACAGTACGCGTCGATATGAGTTCGCGATCGAAATGCTATCACGTAGTGAGGACGATGATAGTTATCTCAGACGAATTGCCTTTTCCGACGAAGCAACCTTTTTTGTCAGTGGAGTAGTGAATCGCCATAATGTGCGCATTTGGGGTTCACAACCCCCTGGCGAGGTCATGGAGTGCACCAGAGGCAGTCCAAAGATGAATATTTTGTGCGCGCTATTGCACGATCGAATTATCAGGCCATTCTTCTTCGCTGATGCTACCATCACATCTGCAGTGTATCTGAACATGTTGCAAATGTATGCTGTTCCTCAGCTGCTTCAGTATCACCCCGATGTCTTGTTTCAGCAAGACGGTGCACCGCCTCATAGGGATTTGGACGTCCGTGCCTATCTCGATATGACCTTTCCTGGGCGATGGATTGGCCGTGATGGGCCAACGGTTTGGCCTCCACGCTCTCCTGACATAACCCCATTAGACTTCTTTTTATGGGGTTATGTCAAGGACGAGGTCTACCGAACACGTGTACCAGATCTTGAAAACCTGCGGCAACGGATAACCACAGTCGTTGAATCGATCCCTCCAGTAATGTTGGCTAATGTGTGGACGGAAATTGAATATCGCCTAGATGTGCTACGTGCTACCAAGGGTGCTCATGTGGAAGTTTACTGTTGTGTGAAAAAAACTTGATAGTTTGCAAACAATTAGACACCAGTTTCATATTTGTATCTTACTTCGAGCCTGAGTTATCAATTAATGTAATCAGGGAAAGAGTTTTCGGACACCCTGTACTACTGTTACCGCGTCCCATGCCCGCAACGCTACCAGGCGGCATCCAACGGCGCGGTGGGCAGTGGTCATAAGGTGTTGGCTCATCAGTGTAGCTGTAGTTCTGTCGTGTAGCCCCGGACCCACTGTCGGCGGCTGCTGCAATGGGAGTTGAGCGCGCCGGTCGCAGCAGTTACGTGCGCTGGTCTGTTGCCCCGGGCGCGCCGTCCTTGACCCGCATCGGACCAGAACACAACCGCCCATCTCGGGCGCGGAGATCGCGTTTCTCCAGGGCGATTATTAGCCGCGTTTAGATGCCACCGCCGCCGCCACCTTGCCTGTTCAAGGACGAGGACCTTGTGCTGGTTCTGCCGCTAATCACTCTAGTTCTGCCTACTCAGGCCCCGATTGGTTTTTGTCTATACGGCCATTCGGATGCGCATACAGAAAACTACATTGCACAGTTCGATAGCCTTATGCGGAAGAGATAGCGGTTGACGTCTGCCATTTTGCTTCTACATTTCAGGCAAGACTCTAACAAGGGGAGGGTGTGAAACGTGGATCAACGATTTTGGTCAGTTTTCGCTAGGACGTTCTATATTTAATACACTACTGGCCATTAAAATGGCTACACCACGAAGATGATGTGCTACATACGCGAAATTTAACCGACAGGAAGAAGATGCTGTGATATGCAAATGATTAGCTTTTCAGAGCATTCACACAAGGTTGGCGCCGGTGGCGACACCTATAACGTGCTCACATGAGGAAAGTTTCCAACCGATTTCTCATACCAAACAGCAGTTGACCGGCGTTGCCTGGTGAAACTTTGTTGTGATTCCTCGTGTAAGGAGGAGAAATGCGCACCATCACGTTTCTGCCTTTGATAAAGGTCGGATTGTAGCGTATCGCGATTGCGGTTTATCGTATCGCGACATTGCGTTGCTCGAGATCCAATGACTGTTAGCAGAATATGGAATCGGTGGGTTCAGCAGGGTAATACGGAACGCCGTGATGTTTTTAGATGATTTTTCCATGTTTAGCATTGAAAACACGATTTTCCAGCCTCAACTTCGACATCGATTTTTTCCCAAATCCAGTGAGTGTCTAGCAAAAAGCTGAAACACACATCTCTTTGTTTTGAATATACAACGTCCTTGCAAACTTCGTCTAAACCGGTGACCCACCTGACAGTCCCTCCTCTGTAAGCCGGCCGCTGTGGCCGAGCGGTTGAAGGCGCTTCAGTCTGGAACCGCGCTGCTGCTACGGTCGCAGGTTCGAATCCTGCCTCGGGCATGGATGTGTGTGATGTCCTTAGGTTAGTTAGGATTAAGTAGTTCTAAGTTCTAGGGTACTGATGACCTCAGATTTGAAGTCCTATAGTGCTCAGAGCTATTAGAACCTACTCTGTAAGGAAGTATTTACTTATTCATTTACACGTCAAGTTCCGTAGGACCAAATTGAGGAGCAAATCTCCAAGGTCATGTAACGTGTCAGTACATGAAATTACAACATAAACGTAATAACAGATAAAAATAAATGTTTAGGAACCCGAAAAAAGTCAGTCCATAAGTTTAACTAAACGCAATCAACAATACAATATGAATCAGCTTAATTTTTGAAGGAACTCCTCGGCAGAACAGAAGGAGTGACTCATGAGGAAACTCTTTAGTTTTGATTTGAAAGCGCGTGGATAACTGCTAAGATATTTGAATTCGAGTGGTAGCTTATTGAAAATGGATGCAGCAGTATACTACACACCTTTCTGCACAAGACATAAGGACGTCCGATCCAAATGCAGGTTTTATTTCTGCCGAGTATTAACTGAGTGAAAGCTGCTTATTCTTGAGAATAAGCTAATATTGTTAACAAGAAAAGACAATAAAGAATATAAGGTCACGGATCTACGTCCTATCGACAACAACACCATTAAACCCGAACTGCTACCTGAACTGGTCAAGGGTAGGGGAGGAAATGCACTTGTCAAAAGAGTCACTCTGACACTCGATTTTAAGGCATCCTTGGATGCTCTAAGAAACCACGCCGAAACCAAAACTAGTCATTCCCAAAAGTCATCACGCTAATTCCTCTCAACACCGCTCTAGGCTAGATAGCAGCCTCAATTCTATGAGGACGAGAGTCCACAAGTTTCTTCTGCTATGCTAAATGCAACTGGTGATTAGATCTCGTAAAGCTACAAAAAGTTCACCGCTATGTTTCAGCCGCTGTTCCATATAGTCCAGTCCGCAGCACGGGGTCCCGGGTTTGATTCCCGGCATGGTCAGGGATTTTTGTTGCCTCGAGATGACTGGGTGTTGTTGTGTCCTCTTCATCATCATCATCATTCATCCCCATTACGGTCGGAGGGAGGCAATGGCAAACCACCTCCACTAGGGCCTTGCCAAGTACGGCGGTGCGGGTCTCCCGCATCGTACCCCAACGCTCCTCGGAATATGGGACCTCATCGTCATATGGCCCCTGACATTTGCTGTGGGATCTTTTGAAATGTGGTGCTACAGAAGAATGCTGAAGATTAGATGGGTAGATCACATAGCTAATGAGGAGGTATTGAATAGGATTGGGGACAAGAGGAGTTTGTGGCACAACTTGACAAGAAGAAGGGATCGGTTGGTAGGACATGTTCTGAGGCATCAAGGGATCACCAATTTAGTATTGGAGGGCAGCGAGGAGGGTAAAAATTGTAGAGGGAGACCAAGAGATGAATACACTAAACAGATTCAGAAGGATGTAAGCTGCAGTACGTATTGGTAGATGAAGAAGCTTGCACAGGATAGAGTTGCCACAGGTTGCTTCTCAAACCAGGAGTGTATGTGTTTAGGCCTGTGGACACTATTGTTGTCATCATGTTGTCACCTCAGAGAACGCGAGTGCCCATAGCAGTCAAGAAAACATAAAAGAAAGGGCAACACTTTGTCAGCGAAAATGTTGAGATAAACAGTGTTGTTCGTCATCAACGTAGATCAAAATATTTTTACGAAAAAAACCCCAAAAACATCACAGTAACACCTTCCACTGAAGTACACCCTCCGCATGCTGAGTATTAGACGCCTCATTGTTCTGTCTGTGCACTCGAAGCTTCGCTTCATTTGATGAGAGGCCAATTAACTATTCGTTGGACCTACAATTACCTGTTGTCCAGTGTCTGTGCCGTTTGACTCACCGAAGCCATGCAGCTTTATTAGCTTATGCGAGATATCCGACTCCAAATGTCCATTGCATAGAGTTCCCTTCCTCATGTTCGCTCCGAGTTTCGATAAGATAGACATGCATTAGCTGATAGCAGCAATTCCTGTCGTTTTGAAAGCGATTGTCATGGAGAAAACATTACATTCATCTCCCATTCCTGGCTGGCGCTATTTTAAAACCAGTCAATGACACCTAGTTCTTCCACTGCGTCGTAAAAATAACACGATTGAAAGTTGTGGCGCTCATGATAAATCCTCCGAATCGCCTTATTTGAAGGGTTTGCAGCCTGTGAAGATGTAATTTCGCTGTATTTCCCCAGAAAACACACGCATAATTCGTCACTGAGCAAATAAACTGCCGATAGCCCACAATGGATCGATAATTAGGTTTTATCATAGATTAAACTGCCCATAGCCGTTGCGAAATTGTGTTTCATACTTCTTGGATATGAATTTAGAAGGTGACTTTGGAATCAGTGTGCACACCTAAGTATTTGAGTGATGCGGCTCACTGTATCGTTTCACCGAATAGTTCTACGTTGCAAATATACAGTCGATGTTTCCTGGAAATGATCATCGCTTGACTTATGAGTACATTCCACGCATGATTTCGTTGGCCAGGCTTCGAGGTTTCGACAGGCCTCTTGGAAGCGATGGTGCAGTGCTTGTGGCCATCTGCTTATTGTTAATAGGGCCATATTATCAGCACAGATAGCTCTTGTGATCCGTGTTGTCGTCAGAGGTATGACGCATACAAGAAGTAGAGTTGTGGACCCAGTATCGACCCCTATGGTACGCCAGCTCTGATTTGACGGACGGTCGATGTGGCTTCGCCAACTCAAACGACGAAGGTGTGCTCTAGTAAATACATAGAAAGCAGCTTCTTGTATGGTGCTGGGACGCCCATCACAAAGGACTTGTACAGGATGTTGCTCGACTTATGCTCTGCTCCTTACGGCCTGTTAAACAGCTGTGAGTGGTATAACATTTCCTGTAGACACATTCGACAGTCCGCGTTGATACATCAATAAGTCGGGCAACTTTATTCACTACGTGGGCTCGTGCAAACACGATAATGCTTCGTGCTATTCTGTTCCATCTTTACATCGTCTCATCTTACACCATGTTGATTTCATACAACCGACTGGCGCATCACACAGCTCTACTGCGTCAGTGTTAAAGGGTTATCGTATGATCTGATCTTCCATCTAAAATACTGCAAAGCGACCAGTGTGCTCTTTTAATGGTCACTAACTTTCTGTCCGTTCAACGTGTAATGAGTGAGAATTGGGAGATTTGAACTCATCTGCTTTCTAATAAGAGTTCTGTATCTTATTTACTTCCTAACTAGTAGACAAGAGGCAGAATAAGAAAAAACAGGTGTCCTTTAAGGGACGAGAGTAGCTTTAATATAAAGGAAACATGCTATACATCCGTTGGTTCCTAAATTCTCACTGAGTCTTCAGGCAGTGGTTACGCTAATCGTTCCATTAAGATTCCTTCCTCTCCAATCCCTGAAGCATTTATTATTCAATGATTTACATGTCAAGCAACGCTCTACATGGATACTATTTCGAGAGTTTCCTACCATAGCTCACAAATCAATTTCACTTTTCCACAGCTTACCTGCTGTAAGTAGATCTACAAATGCGAGAAACATTCCATCTACTAACTTACATTAATTTACTGTTGCTGGTTTTGCTCAGATGAAAGGATCATCCTCTGGCTCTATCAATAACACGTTTAATGTTCAAGCCACTCTGGATGATTTTTCTGTGTTTTTGGAGTGCTATTCGTGCATTTACTTATAATCAAATTTTTATGCCTTGGTCTCGTTCACGTCCTTCACCATTCACTAAGGCAGAAGAACATCCTAACAAGATCTCAGACATGATAAAACTCACTTTGTAATTTCTGACCATTTCTGAACTGCAAATAAATTTATTTCACTTCAGTCTACTTTTTCATAGTGGAGTCCATGAGGAACAGGTTTCACTTAGTGAACGATGAGAGTCTAGCTGAAGCGAAAGGAATTAGCTCGCTGATTACGTAGAAATAGAGGACGAGCAGAGAGTGCCTCTTTTGTAAGCAATATAAGTATCGATATTTTCAGCAATGTTGGCCTGTTGTCTTCTTTACTTCAACCGTTTCAGAGATATGGTCATGCTCTCCGAAGAATTAAAATTAATTTGTCATGTGAAGATTTAATTCACACCCTCTGTCATGCGGATAAAGGATATATGTTGTCAACCAATCGAAAGTTTTACGTAAAATATGTAGAAACGATGCATTTTCTGTACATATTTGAATAAATATTTTGCCATCGCCTGTGCAGTGCGTGACGGAAAGCGAATTATTTCGGTATTAGCCGCTTTCTAATCTATTAGATTCGCGAACAGAGCGAAGGAAACATTACTGTTTACATTTCACCATACCCTCTCTTGTCTCATACAAATGGTTGCTATGTGACAAGTGAAAGCAAAACTGCTACATAGTCTATCGCGAGTACCAGATCTCCACTTGGGAAACACTGTTTTACGGGAAAAAAGCTTTTCCTTCGCAGCTTCCCATTATAGCACCCCCTCCTAAGCTGAAACTGCTGGTATGAGTACAGTTTTGGACTAATTAACTATTTGACAAATTGTTACAAAAAGTGTACGGAGTGACTGTTGATTCTATACTAAATATATTCGCGAAATCTCTGCCACTATTCTGACGAAAACTCGCTGTACGCGATACCTGAGCGCGGTTTTCGCAACCGGTTTCAATTAGCATAACATCTGTCTGGTTGGCTGTAATGAAGCAACAACTTATAGAACGAAATCGATTCTGTCGCTTTGGTTTTTTTTCTTTTTCTTTTTTTTTTCGTTTATAATCGTTATGGAGAATCCCACTGCATGCAGTATGATAGGATGAATTTTTTTTATTTAAAAAAAGAAATACCCGTTAAGTTCTTGTAATCATACAGGAAATTGTGTGCAAATTTTAGGAAGATGCACCTTCTTTGCTACAGACTTAATACGATAATGCTGTTAGGTGTTGTACCTGCAGTAGTCTCTATGAACTTTATTTATTGGAAAACAGGGGTCACATTTTTTCACTGATATGCCTTATTTTCATGCAATGAATTGTTTGAAAGAACACTCTACTTCATACAAAGGCCAGCCACGACTAAAGAAGTGCAATGCTTGTATTTAAAGATCTTAAAACCATTTTTTACTAAAAAGTTCTTATAAAGTGATGAAAGTCACTGTGAATGAAGACTACTCAAGCCACATTAGTTGTTATGTAGTCCTTTATTGAGAACACTTCCTGTTTCGCAACATTACAGTGGCCGAGCGATTCTAGGCGTTTCATTCCAGAACCGCGCTGCTGCTACGGTCGCAGGTTCGAATCCTGCCTCGGGCATGGATGTGTGTGATGTCCTTAGGTTAGTTAGGCTGAAGTAGTTCTAAGTCTAGGGTACTGATGACCTCAGATGTTAAATCCCGTAGTGCTTAGAGCCAGCACCGTCACACGTGCATCCTCAGGTGGTGCATAGCTTCCCGTTGTCTGAGGGCGAATCATTGGAAAAATTTGCAAATTTGTGGTGAGATCTTATGGGACCAAACTGCTGAGGTCATTGGTCCCTAAGCTTACACACTACTTAACGTAACTTCCGTAACTAAAACCAACATACGCTAAGGACATCACAGACACACACACACACACACACACACACACACACACACACACACACACACTCCCATGCCCGAGGGAGGACTCGAACCTTCGACGGGGAGGGAGGGGGGAAAGAAACTTTATTTTGCGAGAACACCATTTTCCAGAATCTAAGCGTATCGAATCTTAGATAATTTATTTACTCTCCATGGTGGTTCTGTATCGGTTACAAATAAAACGATCATAAATTTGATCTTATTTCAGTAAAATATTTTTTCCGACGTTAATTGTTGCGCATCTCCACATGTTCTCCATTATTCTCCAAGGGGAATTTTATTGGTGGGCTTTAGTTAATAACGTATTTGTTTTGGAAATCGATGATCCACAGTCACAATGTCTTTGTATTATTTATTTACCTTTCGTTCTTGGTGCTACTTTCGGGACCGTAGCCGCATACTGAAGCAATCATTTTACCATCAATCAAGGAGTGAATTAACGGAATCGTAGTTGGATATATCCCTGTTCAAACCCTTGTCTAGCTTTACATTTCCGTAGCTTCTCCTTATCATCTCATGCGAATACCGCCTACTTGATAGGTAATCTGATCTTAATGAATCAATCCTTTTGGATGTGTGACCACATCGTTAATGTGTAAAATTCTCCGATGTAACTGCCACTGTTACAAATGGTCTTCGTCGGGGTGTTTTACTAGGAGAAACACCATGAGCAAGGCCATTTTCCACAATGGCCGCAATGTACGAGAATTTTACACATTGACAATGCGGGCACATATCCAGAAGAATTTATTGACTCTGAGAACGGCCGCGGAATCCTACGCCTACGTAAGCTAAACCTTCAATGTTAAACTGATAGAATTATTGTCTCCGAAGTATTTCTCTACTGTACGCACTGCACAGCAATGTCAGTTACGTCCGCATCCATTCGCAATTGGCGTTCTCTTCTTGTTGTTGTGGTCTTCACTCCAGAGACTGGTTTGATGCAGCTCTCCATGCTACCCTATCCTGTGCAAGTTTCTTCATCTCCGAATAAGTACTGCAACCTACAGCCTTCTGAATCTGCTTAGTGTATTCATCTCTTGGTCTCCTTCTCCTATTTTTACCCTCCAATACTAAATTGGTGATCCCTTGGTGCCTCAGAACATGTCGTACCAGCCGATCCCTTTTTCTAGTGAAGTTGTGCTACAGATTCCTCTTCTCCCCAATTCCATTCAGTACCTCCTCATTAGTTACGTGGCCTACCCATTTAATCTTCAGCATTGCTCTGTAGCACCACATTTCGGAAGCTACTATTCTCTTCTAGTCTAAACTATTTATCGTCCATGTTGCACTTCCATACATGGCTACACTCCATACAAATACTTTCAGAAAAGACTTCCTGACACTTAAATCTGTACTCGATGTTAACAAATTTCTCTTCTTGAGAAACGCTTTCCATGCCATAGCCAGTCAACACTTTATATCGTCTCTACTTCGACCGTCATCAGTTATTTTGCTCCGCAAATAGCAAAACTCATCTACTACTTTAAGTGCCTCATTTCCTAGTCTAATTCCCTAATGCGCAATATTAGGACCGCACGCTAACCACGCAGCACCACCTCTTCCGAATTTGACTGTTGCCACTACACACTATTGCATTCGCCAGACGGGCCGACTTCCATCGGATTGCCACTGGGTACAGCGTGATTGATCACTTCAAATCACTTTTTTCCAGTCATTTACACTATCTTAAGCGTCGCTTGGCATTAAATAAAGAAATTTTAGGCTTATGAGGAGCTTCTAGAACGGTTTAATCAATTGTTATAACTCCCTATGCCCAGATATTGTTCTAGTTGGGCTACTGGTAACATTTTGGTACTGTCGAGTGATTCCTTCCGCAATACAGTTTTTTACGACTACCCTCCGCGATGCTCGATGGTCCCTGTCCGTCACTACAAGAGGTCTAACAGTTCTTGTTTTAGCTGAGGTTGTTCCATCGCGTTTACAAAAAATAAAATAAAAAATAAAAAAAAAAATTGTTCAAATGGCTCTGAGCACTATGGGACTTAACATCTGAGGTCATCAGTCCCTTAGAACTTAGAACTACTTAAACCTAAATAACCTAAGGACATCACACACATCCATGCCCGAGGCAGGATTCGAACCTGCGACCGTAGCGGTCACGTGGTTCCAAACTGAAGCGCCTAGAACCGCACGGCCACCCTGGCCGGCCATCGCGTTTACAGTCCACATCACACCACCAACTGCCGACTTGGGCATCATTATAAGGGTTGAAATGTCCGTGATGGATTTGTTACTCAGGTGACATCCAGTGACCATCCACGTTCCATGTTACTGAGTTCTCCTCACCGAACGACTCTGTTATTATTGCTTCTCTACTGAAAATACAGGCTGGTGCGCGTCCTTTGTGACATCCAGTGGTCAATTCCTCAATAGAAAGGGATACCCCAATACGTTTCATCGGTTAGTTTACAGTATTCATCTGTGACAATGCTATATGTTTTCTACAGGAGTCCGCCTTTATGGCTAAAGCTTTCTCGGAATGATTATCTCTCTTTCTCTCAGGACTTTTCGAGATTAGTTTGAGTGAAGAAGCGCTTAGTAATTTCGGTGAAATCATGCCCACATTACTACCTTGTGGTTGTACCGAGTGGACTGTAACGTCATTGGAGCAGAATGTTCATGTAACGTTGTACTAAGCAGTTGGCCTGAACATTAGATTACCACCGTCTCTACAAACAGCTAGTAAGGGCTACCGTGTGAAATATGTGTTTCGTCGCCTTGTAACGGCAGGTCCGAAAATCGAGCCCTATGTCCCATGGAGGCGATGCTTTCGGCACCTTTTAGAAATCTTATGTTAAACAAAACGAAAAAAATGAGACAAAAACGAGAAAAAAATAAAAATAAAACTGAGCACCAAGGGGAACAACGATGCAGTCTCAATCTATTGCAATGTAACCAAGACACCCTTCTTCCTTTTCTTCCTCCCTGGGGATATATACTCATCTATTTATAGATGGCACGTAACGGAAAACTAATGAAAAACTAAAATGGCTCTAAGCGCTATGGGACTTAACATCGGAGGTCATCAGTCCCATAGACTTAGTACTTCTTAAACCTAAGGACATCACACACATCCATGCCCAAAGCAGGATTGGAACCTGCAACCGTAGCAGCAGCGCGGTTAGTGTCTGAAGCGCCTAGAACCGCTCGGACACTGCGGCTGGTGGAAAAGTAATGAACAAACTACTATTTTGTGGCGTTGTTACCCGCCGAAATCCCACTGAGTGGACGATACTGATCGCACGAAATTCATTTTCTATATGCTAGATATTTCAGACCACAGTCTGGTATTGTAGTCTAGTGGTAAAGGGTGTGACAAGAAATTGACAGATCGAGGGATCGAATCCTGCCTTTAACCTAGCCTTTATCTCTCGATGAACGAAACGTGGTTTGCACTCCTAATAATTTATAGGCCCCTTTTCCCCAGTAGAACTAGGGGCACGTGAGCAGCCCAAGTGGCGTCCAAGTGAAAGACTTGCAGTAGGCCGTTGAGCAATACGAAATTGTTATTTCACTTCTTGCTGGCGATGACTCTTGAAGCGATTAGTGTAGTGAACGCAAGTGCAATTTGTAGTCAGAAAAGGACAACGGTTCACTATGGACCTACGTGAAATCACGAAACACGAAATACGGAGTACTTCAAGAAGATTCATCGGCTTTCGTAGCGCTATAATCTAAAAGAATGAGCAACTTGGCGAAAGTTTCAACATAACATAAGATTATAGTTTTAACAGTTGCATTTGGCATCAATGTGTTCATTACCTCTCAAACAAACTCATTGTACCCTGCACCGGACGCAGGCTAAACATCCAGACCATTGTGGAACTCGGCCAGTACTGGCACGAACGTGCATGGAGTTACTGTTGTTGTTATGCGAGTTACGAGTTCGCCCAAAGTTGTTGAAAGACGAGGCATATAATTGGAGTCCCTTACCTAGCCCCCAACTCCCGCCCTAAAAAAATACATAGTGCGAAATCAGACGAACTTCGAGGCCGATTGTGCGATGTGCTGTAGGAAGTGCAGTGCCGTACTGCAGATGAACATCACACCTCATATCTTTAACTGAATTTGAGCTGTTAAGGTGGATAATGCAAAACGCCTTTTGTTGTTATGTTATCGGAATTTCTACACACTGCGAAATTAACATGCGAACGAACTGCACGAGGTTGACACCTGTCAACAACCGCATGAACCGCCAATATGGGTCTGGCGCCAAGGTAAACTTTGAGTTTCGATGCGTAATTCGAAATTTTGAAATTCATCCTAAGGTCCTACGTTCATTCATGTTCAAGGTACGTTGTGATGCCGGAGGAATCTTTTTGAAAATCCCTGTTCCGAATGCCCATGGCGCCTTTGTCATTCTCTTCTATTATTTCTTTTCCAGAGATTACATAAAGGAGGCCATACGGCAACCAGATTTTTGAAATTTTTTATACTTATGCTATTTGAAGTCCAGAACTCAAATATTCATGTACCAAAGCAGTTCGAAGCAACACTCAACAATTATCGAGAAAATCGGGTTTGTAGTTTTCAGACCATGTTTAATAGGCGAGACTAAGGTCGCAGTTTGGAGAAATATAGTGGCTAAGTGACAGAGTGCTTGTCTGCTATGTAGGTTCTGGGTTCGATTCCTTGTCTGTGAAGCGTAAACTACATAAAGAAGAGAAAATATCGGTAGCGGCCTAGACGGGTAATCGTTGGATCGAGTCTTGTTTCGATCAATTTTTCTCATATTTTCGTTCAGTACGAGTATCTAAGTCGTTTAAGTACAAATTTCATCAAAATATATGCTACTTAACTCGTATCTAATTGTCATAATGAAAAACAGCACATCTTACTTCTAATTACGTATCACACTAAAAAATGCAGTTTTCACTGCAAATATCAATTTTTAACTATCGACTTTTATGAAACATGTTAATCAAGATTGTTTGCATTAAAAAACAGAAAAAGGAAATTTTTCGATCTTTACGTATTTTACGCTTCACGCAAATGTTCGTCAGTCATGCATTTTGAGACTGCTGAGAATCAAACCAAGGATCCCTCCCCCACCCCCCATGTGGCAGGCGAGCAGTCTACCACAGAAAAGCAGCACTCGAGCTGTTTGAGGCGCTTTGTCACGGTCCGCGTGGCTGCCCCCGTCGGAGGTTCGAGTCCTCCCTTGGACATGTGTGTGTGTGTGTGTGTGTGTGTGTGTGTGTGTGTGTTGTCCGTAGCGTAAGTTAAGTTAGATTAAGTAGCTTAGATTAGTAGCATAGGGACCGATGACCTCAGCAGTTTGGTCCCATAAGACCTTACCACAAATTTCCAAAATTTCCAAAAAAGCAGCCTTACATTATCTGGTTAAACATGACTGGAAGGCTTCAAAGACGATTTTCTCGAGAATATTTGGGAGTTGCATGTAACGGCTTTGGTTGATTGATAGGTAAGTGTAGGACTACACGTGCCATAAATACGAGTATAAAAATACCAAAATCTGATGGCCTTGCGATCTCCTTGTTAGGTACCCGTTTTATCTCTTGGGTTCACAAAACAATAAAAAAATAGAAAAATGCGACTGTGGTGTGATCTCCTTGTTAGGTATTCGCTTTATCTCTTGGCTTCACAAAACCATTGTTCGAATTCCTTCAGAAGCATTGGAACCCACAGAAGTAATTTCCAGGCATATAAGCTACTGGCCATTAAAACTGCTACACCACGAAGATGACGTGCTACAGACCTGAAATTTAACCGACAGGTAGAAGATGCTGTGATATGCAAATGATTAGCTTTTCAGAGCATTCACACAAGGGTGGCGCCGGTGGCGACACCTACAACCTGCTGACATGAGGAAAGTTTCCAACCGATTTCTCATACACAAACAGCAGTTCACCGGAATTGCCTGGTGAAACGTTGTTGTGATTCCTCGTGTAAGGAGGAGAAATGCGTACCATGGCGTTTCCGACTTTGATAAAGGTCGGTTTCTAGCCTGTCGCGATTGCGGTTTATCGTATCGGGACATTGCTGCTCGCGTTGGTCGAGATCCAATGACTGTTAGCAGAATATGGAATCGGTGGGTTCAGGAGGGTAATACGGAACGGCGTGCTGGATACCAACAGCCTCGTATCACTAGCAGTCGAGATGACAGGCATCTTATCTGCATGGCTGTAACGGATCGTGCAGCCATGTCTCGATCCGTGAATCCACAGATGGGGACGTTTGCAAGACAACAACCATCTGCACGAACAGTTGGACGACGTTTGGAGCAGCGTGATTTATCAGCTCGGAGACCATGGCTGCGGTTACCCTTGACGCTGCATCACAGACAGTAGCGCCTGCGATGGTGTACTCAACGACGAACCTGGGTTCACGAATGGCGAAACGTCATTTTTTCGGATGAATCCAGGTTCTGCTTACGGCATCATGTAGGTCGCATCCATCTTTGGCGACATCGCGGTGAACGTACATTGGAAGCGTGTATTCGTCATCGCCATACTGGCGTACCACCCGGCGTGATGGTGTGGGGTGCCATTTGTTACACGTCTCGGTCACCTCTTGTTCGCAATTGAGTGCACTTTCAACACTGGACGTTACATTACAGATGTTTTACGACTCGTAGCTCTACCCTTCATTCGATCGCTGCGAAACCCTACATTTCAGCAGGATAATGCACGACCGCATGTTGCAGGTCCTATACTGGCCTTTCTGGATACAGAAAATGTTCGACTGCTGCCCTGGCCAGCACATTCTCCAGATCTCCCACCAAGTGAAAACGTCTGGTCAAAGGTAGCCGAGCAACTGGCTCGTCACAATACGCCAGTCACTACTCTTGATGTACTGTGGTATCGTGTTGAAGCTGCATGGGCAGCTGTACCTGTACACGCCATCCAAGCTGTGTTGACTCAATGTCCAGGCGTATCAAGGCAGTTATTACGGCCAGAGGTGGTTGTTCTGGGTACTGATTTCTCAGGCTCTATGCAGCCAAATTTCGTGAAAATGTAATCACATGTCAGTTGTAGTATAATATATTTGTCCAATGAATACCCGTTTATCATCTGCATTTCTTCTTGGTGTAGCAATTTTAATGGCCAGTGGTGTAGAAATGTCAATGCCGTCACGTCTTGTGTGACTTCGCTTCATGAGCTGCTCTTGTTAACAGCATGCTTGGTGTCATTCGATGTCAGTGCAGTTATATTTGCGTTTACTAAGAGCGTTGAAAGGGCACTGGCTGCTTCAGAATTTCTCTGGCGATAATTCCATCGGATAACGGAAATAATGAAATGGGGCGATCATCAGATTTCGGAAACGACGCTCTTGGGTCCGGTCCGGCTGGCGCCTGACCTACAGGCGCAGCCAGCGACCTTGGCCGGGACGTTCCGTCCTAGGAGGACCGGGCCAGCCAGGGACGCGGCCACAGCTGGAGGTGTGGAGGTGTGGGTGCACCCCGCCCATGGTCCGGGTGGTGGCCGCCGCGTTTCGCAGGCCGCGGTGAAAGGGTACGGCACCGGACGCCGCCCCACCAAGCCACGCCCACCGCCGGGCCCGCGGTATAAAACGGCGCGGAGCCCTCCCGGTCAGCACTCTGGTCCGTTCAGTTCCAAGACAACCACAACCAACACCAACAACATGGCTTTCAAGGTACGTACGTGACCACCACTGTGCTACAGCCCGCGTAGTCAACTGTTTCCAGCTGCACGATTCTCTGCTCGACTGCGCTAGGACATTCATTGTTTTCCTATAGGTTCTAATATGGAGTACCTGGATATTCCAAATACTAGGCGTGAAACAGAGAGCCCTAGTTCCAATGAGCCTTGAAAAATTAGTCTTTCATCAAGCTGTAATCCTTCTGCCTCTACCTGTCAGCGATGTATGCCACACAAGCGTACATTACCCTAGGTCTTACTCATTAATGCGGAGTTCTTTTATGCGTTTCCACTACAGATACACAGTGAATTGGTGTCTAAATGGTCCTTGCACATTTCTGCTGAGTTGGTTCATATCAAACGAACAGAGATTTTTCCCTTTTTTGTAAACACTCTTGATGACGAGGCTGTGGGGGTTAGGGTTTAATGCTTCGTCGACGACTCGATCATCTGAGACTGAGCTCGGAATGATAAGGCTGGGAAAAGAAAATCGGTCGTACCCTTTCAAATGAACCATGCAGGCGTTCACCATCAGCTATTTACGGACTTAGCGGGAAACCTAAATTAGGATGTCTGGACTTTTCAACCACCGTCCTAGCGAATACCAGTCCATTTTCTTTCTCCAGTGCTCCATCTCCCTCTGTATGGTGACCTGGGATTCATAGTTCGAATCTCATACATTGCTTTTGCTGTAAGGACCAAGCCGGCCGCTGTGAACGAGCGGTTCTAGGCGCTTCAGTCCCGAACGGCGCTGCTGCTACGGTCACAGGTTCGAATCCTACCTCGGGCATGGATGTGTGTGATTTCCTTAGGTTAGTTAGGTTTAAGTGGTTCTGACTGATGAACTCAGATGTTAAGTTTCATAGTGGTCAGAGCCATTTGAGTCATTTGTAAGGACCAACACGATTTACACACTACCGTTCTACGAACGTTTCCTTAAAAGGTGAGTCGTCAGCGTTTCCTGTCACCGACGTCAACTCCCTGTGAAGAAAAGAACACGACATCTTTCAGTTGGGTTGTCATGGAAAGGCTTCGTAACTGCAGCAAGCAAACGGGAACGGAGTATTGTGAAACTTCCCGAATTCATTCATCTGAAGTAGACTATTGTCTCTCAGAGTATCTAACAGTGTGGAAAACACGTTATTCTTTGTATAGTTTTTTCTGCGTCCCGATCACAAAAAAAATTAGGGCTATAGTGCCTATGTGTTAGACACTGATATCCAGCATATTTCTTCAGTTCCAGTGGCGAAACATCGTATTTGTGATAATCCGCTTGACATTAGGATTAACTGTTTTTATTCGACTGGTCCCGTTGACTGAAAGCGATAATGGAGGAACTACACAATGCAGTTACTAATAGAGTTAATACGCTATCGCACGAGTGGTACCACTCAAATAGCTGTTGCTGCTGAGAAAACAGTATCGAATTTCTCTATAGATATCCCTAGCACTGTCACTAAATTAATCAGGAATGGATTCGTGATTTTTACATATAAAAAAATGAGTATTGTTCAGCTCCCTAACTGATTGATATGAAAAATGTGTTTAACAAGTTGGGCAATTAACTCCTTCGTTAGATGTTTTCCTCAGCAGTCGTTCAAAATGGGAAGAACCGAACTGTGGCCTTTACTAATGAACCATGTAGGCTTCACATAACACCTGGATAGTTGGTAAGCATGAGCCAGAAAAGACTGATCTACTAGAATATGAAATAACAGGAGGTGCGTTGGTTCAAGTCCACTCTACAGAGATACGTTTTCCTCTCGACTATGCGTTCTGATCCGTAGTAACCAGTCCGTTAGAAGCGCTATAGGAAATCGACAGTGCAGTTTAGAAAGTTTTTAGAAGTTCGTTTTAGCTATTTTGCTAGTGATACTACCAAAAACAAATAGTCAGAAGATTACTCGGTCCAATGGTAGAACACTTTACGATTTACGATTTGCTCACCGTAACGAAAGATGGTGCATGCTTTTAGCAGATTTTCGTTCCGATGACTGAGGAGTACACGGTCAATCATGGAACAAAAATCACAATTGTCATCAGGCTGCGAATCACGTATTTGTTTGATTCGAATGAAGAATGAGAAGCTCTGCAACAACATTCGGTCAATGGAAAAACTTGCAGGGTAGTACAAAAGCTTAAGGAAGTTGAACTTAGATTTGAATAACTATTGAACAGAACTTAACTATACACAGGTAGATGGTACAGTGACAGAGACACTGCCGGCCACGGTGGCCGAGCGGTTCTAGGCGCTTCAGTCCGGAGCCGCGCGACTGCTACGGTCGAAGGTTCTAATCCTGCCTCGGGCATGGATGTGTGTGATGTCCTCAGGTTAGTTAGGTTTAAGTAGTTCTAAGGGACTGATGACCTCCGATGTTAAGTCCCATAGTGCTGAGAGTCATTTGAATCATTTGAACAGAGACACTATTTGCTCATTCGGAAGAAGAAGTTGAAATCCTACGAACCACATTTCCATTTTCCATTTACGAACTTCCAGCATGCTGTAGTAACTTGGGTCAGCAACGTCTGTTAATAAATACAATGGAAAACCAGTCATAGTTGCGAATATTTTATTTTTCATTCGGTGACTAGCTTCGGGCCCATATCCATTTTCAGATCAACGTAACAAAGTCGAAAATGGGACTTGCGAAGATGTCAAAGAAATATGCGATGTACAATCACAGTGCATACATATAACTATTAGATTTTCCATGTTTTCTCTTATTCTATTAAGGCAAATACCGGAACAATTTCTTTGAAAAGGACACGGTTCAAATCTTTCCCTGCACCTGTTTTGTCAGACGTTACACTCCTTCTCTGGTGAGCTAGACGTCGACGAGACTCTTAATTCTCAGCCGTCCTCCTTCCTGGAACTGATTTCTGATAGCTGTTAAGACACAGGAACTGCATACAAGAAATTAACGCAAAGAACGGGCCTGTGTTTCTTCTTCTTCTTCTTCTTCTTCTTCTCAGCGTTAATGCCGTCTAGTATCCATTCGAGATTTGACAGATTTATAGACGTCCTTTCTGCCACCGTAGTTGTTAGTAACATAATGGAGGGAATTCACGTGCGCTACCTAGCTGTGGATTGTGTAAACTTGGTTCAGTGTGATCTTGTTTTTACTGCTTCTGTGGCGTATTTTCTTAGGCGGGAACGGGGGCCAGCACAGCATATTCCTACGAGAATGTTATAACCCGCCTAAAAACCGCACTAATGCTGGTCGGTGTACCAACCACGATCGTAAATCCGCCACGCGATTTCAGTCCAGGTCTGTCTCAACTACCTGTCCTGCAAGCTAGGGCGCTGCGTGTTACGCCATACGAGCGGGTTAGCTTAGCTGCACGTCTGTATCAAGGGCAAAATACAGCTGGGATATGAATACGCCCATGCTTCAGAATGAGAGTAGTAGATCTACTTATTACGCTATCGCTATACGGGACAATTCCGCGATAATATCACAAACTTCCATTGACGATGGAGTAGGGTAAATGTATATTTGAGGTAAGGGATCCTAGTCCGGAAAGTTATAAGCGAAAATCGTTCTGACACCTCTGATAGTGGAACACATTTACCAGTACTGTTGTTGCTAAGGCTGTATGGTAGGCACCTTTGTCCGCAGCTCGTGGTCGTGCGGTAGCGTTCTCGCTTCCCACGCCCGGGTTCCCAGGTTCGATTCCCGGCGGGGTCAGGGATTTTCTCTGCCTCGTGATGACTGGGTGTTGTGTGACGTCCTTAGGTTAATTAGGTTTAAGTAGTTCTAAGTTCTAGAGGACTGATGACCATAGATGTTAAGTCCCATAGTGCTCAAAGCCGTTTTTTGGTAGACACATTTCAGAGGTGGTAGTGTGAACCAAAATAAGGAAAATGTAGTAAACGTGGGCTCTAAAATGCGTACCTTAAGGACTCTGAGCGCTTGTTCGTCTTGATACTTTGCGACAGACCTCTTCTAGTCAACAAGTGCGCATAGCTCATAAGGTGTGCATTTTTGAGACCATATTTGGTAAATTGAAGGTGGAGGAGGGGAGAAAGGAAAGGGAAGGAAGTATTGATATCAGCTGCATCAAGACTTGGAGTAGCATCAGCGGCGACGAGTGAAAATGTGTGACGGACCGGCATTCGAACTCGGGAGCGCCTGCTTACGAGGCAGTTGCGTAAAGCACTGCCCTACTCGGACACAGTGTTTGTCACCATTACGCGCTCTGTCTTGGCACGCATCTCGGCCGACCCACATTCGCACCTAGCCCCACCTATCCCCTGTCCCTATCCGTGTCCTCCACGCTCTCTCCTTTGAGATTCCTTCAGAAGGTCGGACGTAATTGTGGTCAGCACTGAATGTGGTGGATTAGTTGCCCAACAAGGCGAATCAGTTATACGCATTCATATAAGAGACCATATTTACTAGATATGTTCCTTGCTTTGGTCCGTACTGCCTCCTCCTAAAATATGGAAACCAAATATCTTGCAATAGAGGATATTTGTTTCACAGTATCGAGATGAACAAGCAGTCACAGCGCGTAAGGAATGCATTTTGGAGCCCACGTTCTATGCATTTTTCTTCTTCTTCTTACGGTCTTGAAAGCTGCCTACCCTACTGTCTTAGCAACATTACGGCCACATGTACTCCATTGTCAGAACTATCAGAAATAATTTAGCTTACAACTTCAGACTCGCTCTTATGGGGTCCCTTCCCTCAGATAGCTACATTTTTCTACACCATCCATTATTTTACAGCTTGGGCGTTCCACAATAACAAATGGCAACGACGCTTTAGTATATATGCTACGACAGAAAAATAATTTAAAAATTCATTAGTTTCGCTACAATGTGGTAGCTGAGCCTGCTGTAATGTAAGAAAATTATAGTTAAAACTGGATCCTAAGAAATGGACATGAACGAGGAGACACAGAAGTCGAGATGAAGCTTCCGACGTCTCTTTTGGACTAACGCTATGCGAGAGAGTGCGGATTGAAGGTATAAGTCAACTTGACGTAAAAAGAACACCGACAGAGGGGAGTAGATGCTAATAAAAACAATGGTATGCCCACATCAAAATGATGCCAACTGAACCACGGACATAGCAAGCATGACATTTGAACCAAATTGGTAAACGGCCAATGAAAAGACAGAGGCAACAGTTTTCTAAAATTCCTTTGCTTTCGGTACTGGCCAGTCCACGCCTTGAAATGGAAGAAGAAATGGTTCAAATGGCTCTAAGCACTATGGGACTTAACATCTGAGGTCCCCTAGACTTAGAACTACTTAAACCTAACTAAAGTAAAGACATCACACAGATCCATGCCCGAGACGCGAAGGCAAAACGACTGTCTGAACGCGTTAGTACGGGCTCTAATTTCCCTTATATTTGAATGGTGTTCATTGCGCGATTTGAAAATTGGTGATAATAATATACGCTCTACATCAACCCCTGCCGTGTGTTCCACTTCACACTTTCTGTGAGATTTGTAACGCTCTCGCTATGGCTAAATGTACCAGTCACGAATCTTGCCGCTCTTCTTTGGACCTTCTCAATCTCTTGAATCATACCAAACGGGTAAGGGTCCCATATAGACGATCAATACTCTAAGACTGGACGAACTAACGCATTGTAAGTAATTTCCTTTGTTGAAAGACTGCATCGCTTCAGGATTCTACCAATGAACCGCAATCTAGAGTTCGCCTAACCCGTTACTTGTGTAATCTAAACATTCCATTTGAGATCATTTTGAATAGTCATACCTCGGTTCTTGATGGATGTTACCGCTTCAAAAGACAGCATTTATTTTGCACTCGTACGTTAATGGGGATTTTCGCCTTGTTATACGCAGCTGGTTACACTTACTGATGGCCGAGCGGTTCTAGGAGCTTCGGTCCGGAACCGCGCGACTGCTACGGTCGCAGGTTCGAATCCTGCCTCGGGCTTGGATGTGTGTGATGTCCTTAGGTTAGTTAGGTTTAAGTAGTTCTAAGTTCTAGGGGGCTGATGACCTCAGATGTTAAGTCCCATAGCGGTCTGAACCATTTTGAACAGATTACTTCCAGTCATTACACCGTGCATTTATTTTCTGCAAATCCTCATTGATTTGTTCACAACTTTCGTGTGATACTACTTTCCTGTAGACTACAGCATCATCGGCAAACAGTCTAAGGCCGCTGTCTATACCATCAACCAGATCGTTCATGTAAATCGTGAAAAGCAGCGGACCTATTACGCTGCCCTGGAGCACGCATGATGTTATGCTTGTTTCTGTTGAAGTCACCCGTTCAGGACGACATACTGCTCTCTGTCTGTTAGAAAAATTTCTATCAAACCGCATATGTCATCGGATAGACCGTAAGCGTGCACTTTTTCGAGCGAGCGACAGTGCGGAACTGAGTCGAACGCTTTTCGAAACTCGAGAAATATGGCAGCAACCTGGGAGCCGGCATCTAGAGCCTGTTGTATATCATGCACAAAGAGGGCCAGTGTTGCCTTCATCATAATATCGTCCTCATAGACATGCAAGTCGGCGAAGTGGCGTCAGCTAAGAAGACTTGTACCAAGCGACCAGTCTACCCGACGGGAGGCCCTATCCATACCAAATTTCATTACATTTTCATCACTGATGTGGCGACTGAACAGTTTCTGGCTCCGTCTAACCTTAAAACTCTCCGTACATGAATCCTTCCGTCAGATGCTGAGAATTTTTCGGGGTTGTATGGCCGAGAACTCTTCAGTCCCCGACGCTTCGTCCAAGGGTACGTTGGACATCTTCGGAGGTGCTCCTGCCGACTGTCGACAAGACTCAGCACAACCAGGAGCACCTCCGAAGGTGTCCAACGTACCCTTGGACGAAACGTCAGGGACTGAAGAGTTCCGTGGACCACGGCCATACAACCCGG
This sequence comes from Schistocerca piceifrons, assembly GCF_021461385.2. Classification (NCBI taxonomy): domain Eukaryota; kingdom Metazoa; phylum Arthropoda; class Insecta; order Orthoptera; family Acrididae; genus Schistocerca; species Schistocerca piceifrons. The sequence goes on from NC_060138.1 coordinate 116,931,283, forward strand.
AAAAATTCTCAGCAGGTGAAGCATCCGGTCGTGAAAGCCTTCCTTCCCTCAGATGCCTAGCTTCCCGAGAATTTGAAATTAATGCAGACCCGTTTAGGAACTGGACGTGTGAGACCGCTCGCGATGAAATCTGACGATCCACCTGTCCCCGCAGGTCGCTCTCCTGGCAGCTCTGCTGGCCGTGGCCCACGCCGGCGGCCCAGCTGCGTACTCCACCTACACCAACACCGCCGACTTCGGCGCCGTCGGAGCGACCCTCGAGAGCACCTCGAAGGGCTTTGGCGGCCTCAACACCATCAGCCAGTTCTCCAAGGCCGTGGACAGCCCCACCTCCAGCGTGCGCATCAGCAACTCGCGCGTCAGCAACGACTTCGGCTCGCTGGGCTACGGCGCCCTGCCCGCCCCCGCCGGCCTGGCCTACGGCGCTGCCGGTGCCTCCTACGGCGCCTCCCTGCACGGTGCCGGTGCCTACGGAGTAGTCCGCGCCGCCCCCGCCATCGCCGCCGCCCCCGCCCTGGCCTACGGCGCCCGCGCTTACGCCGCCCCCGCCATCGCCGCTGCCCCCGCCATCGCCGCCGCCCCCGCCCTGGCCTACGGCGCCCGCGCCTACGCCGCCCCCGCTCTTGCCTACGGCCGCGGCCTCGCCTACGGCGGTGCCTACCGTGCCGCTGTCGCCGCCCCCGCTCTGGCCTACGGTGGTGCCTACCGTGCCGCTGTCGCCGGCCCCGCTCTGGCCTACGGTGGTGCCTACCGTGCCGCTGTCGCCGCCCCCGCTCTGGCCTACGGTGGTGCCTACCGCACCGCCTACGCCGCCCCCGCTCTGGCCTACGGAGCCCGCGCCTACGCCGCCCCCGCCTACGCCGCTGCCCCCGCCGTCCTCGCCGCTGCCCCCGGTCACGTTACCTTCGCCGGCCTGGGCACAGCCTACCACTTCTAAATTTCCTGTCCTCCATCCTCTTCTTCACACTTTCAACCCCTCTTCTGACGTACAACCGTACACCTTTTCACCGGTGGGCGAAAACTTCGTCACTGGCGAATATTCTATCTATCATGCTTTCCTTTTGCGAAAGTGCCGTGAAACAAACTTGTGGACCATACTGTAATTTATACATCGAATAAACAAAAACTTTTCTCGTCATAATAAATTGCTTATTTATTTTTTTATATTTTCACCTCTCACAATCTCAATTTCAATTAGTAATTTTAAATTCATACATAAAAATTTCAGTAAATTATAAATAATAGGTCTTAATTTTGGACGTGTACAGAGCAAATATCCGGAAACTAATGTTAATAAGACAAATTCCAAGTCACCAGCAACAAAATCGTCCATTTTAAGCCATAATATATACTTCCATACCTCTATGGAGTAGTAGCTTGGTGCCCACTGCTTCGCCGCCTTTGCATAGTAATTACGACAAAATTAATTTTATAAACATATATTAGGCTACTGAAAAATTAATATAGTAAAGACCATTTCTTTTTCTATGCATCTGTGACAAAGCCGATTTGTCCCGGTCATAGTTAAACAACTTTCTTTCATCCAATTCGCAAATTGCAACACCTTCTAAACTTTCCATTCTAATTAAGGCCATGGAAGCATGTCTTTTTCCGAATGTACTTCTGAGCAAAAAGCGATTCTGGTAGCTGGAGTCTGGGTCTTTTGTTATCCCTGTCTCTTGTATTCTAGTAACATTTCTATTGAAATTTTCGTCCCCAACACATACTTTTTTATTTGTAATCGAGAACTCAAATAGAAGTATTCATAGATTTAACTATAAAAATGTTTTAATTTGCATAAAGAAGTTTCATCCCCTATTTCATCCCCTTAGGGCTTGAATTTCCAAAAACGCTCAAACATGTACTTTTTATTTCTACCTGAGAAGCCAAATATAAATTTTATAGATTTATCTTGAAAAATGCTTTTATAATGAAACTGAAACGTAGTAGTTAGGGAAAGCAGGAAAAGGTGTGGACAGGGGCTAATCAGTTACCGCTGGTTGCACAGTAAACACATACGCTTTATTTAAGGAAATAATTTCTTAAAAACAATCTTTTTCAAAAATAATTGACTGTAACACAAGCTACACCGACGGCTGAAGGTCTTACTAAGAGAGAATTCAAATTATTTGTCGGCTGAAGGCCAGGAGCAGTACTTCAGAACCATCAACGGCTGGAGGCCTGAGCTACAAATAAGGGAGACAATTATACGTTGAATATACCAAAATAATATTTTTAGAACAATCCTTTTAAAAAAATTGGCTGTAACACAAGCTAAACTGATGGCTGAAGGTCTTATTAAGAAAGAATTCAAATTATTTGTCGCCTGAAGGCCACAAGCAACAGGAATAATTTAAACAAAATATTAATTTTTAACAGTTGACACAATCGGACCAAATAAAGAAGGGAGGTATCCACAGACAGTGCTCCAAGGATCGACCTGAGAAATTCCCTAAAGCTGCGTAAGCGGTAAGACATGCAGCCAAGAGTTATGCTCACCTAACAGGATGGTAACTGCAATGTCACTTCCTCGGACGAGAAATAAAAATAAAAAATTAGCTCCCAATACCCCAAAGATTTCCCCCAAGTCCCAAATTCCCAGAAAAGTGAATAAGCGAACGAAGTTTCATTTATCACTATTATTAGGACAAAATAAGTAATTAAATCAGGAATCTAAGACTTGACAATTTAGCAATCTACAAGAGAAAGATTAAATTTCAGTAAAATTAAAATCAAAATCATAATAAATTGCAAAATTAGCATAAATTAACGTTCGCAAAGTAGAAGCAACAATCCCAAAGAATACTACGTGTGAGTACTCTTTGGGAATCGTGAGTAATGACTATGTATGTATAATTCAATGCATTGTCACTACGTTACAAGAGTTAGCCGAAGCAGGTCATATATTTGAATGCTCGTACATGTAGGCGCGCTTAGATTGTTGTTGACACTAAATAATTGCGATCTATTATGACGCAGTAATACGATCTTCTGACTTCAAATATCACGGCATTAGAATTCGAACGGAGGACTTTTACCAACTAGAACAAAGTGAACTTTTAACTAGATAATTGAACTAAACATTACTTAGACAGTGATTTAGGCAACGAACACTGATAGACAATTTTCATTCATAATAGCCAGTGGTTTATGGAACTTCAGTGATAGGTCCGAAACATATAATTTAAATCCCCCCAACACCTGGGAAAGTTTTCTTCTCAAGGCTCGGTTAGGAAGTGACTGATATTGTGCAATAAAATACCCTCTCATGCCAAGTCGTGCATTTGTGAGTTAAAATTCTATCAAATTATTGACATGAAACTCCCGAGCAATAATTACGGTGCAGCGATAGTATTTGACTGTAGCGCTCGGCACTTGTGTAGAATCTTTGACTCAAATAACAAGCCCACTGTTACGATTTCTTAGATACTTGAAATTACGACCAGGTTGTAGGGAATTGTTGTGGATGTGACTGTATTGGTTTTATCATTAATATTTCATCATTAATCAGTTAAACATCGATTACGAACGATTAATTACGATTCTTGGTGAAGTAAATATCTCACGCACGTCGACATTTCGGTTCAGCACTGTTATTTTGTGTAATGTCGTCTTCGTAACTTGATTACGATCTCAACACTCTACCAACTGTCGCCGAGTTTTAGCCGAGGCCAAGTACAAAGCAAACAAAATTATCAAGAAGAAGAGGCGTTATATACATTAAACTAGGGACAGCTTAAACGCCGACCAGCTCACTCGCAAAACCCACCTAAGATGCGATAACCAGTACCACGATAGAACAACAGTTAACGTCGTCAAATGACAAGCATTTAATTACACAAGCTGCCTCCACCAAATCCTAGTACGCAGACAGGGTTAAGACCAAACTGCCTATTCAAAGCCTGACTAGATGCACATGGAACCGCAAAAGACAATTCCACAAACAACTCAAACAATGCTAAAACAGTCACTATACAGCAACAAGACGAATTGCACGTAGACATGAACGTTAAGAACAGAGAGACGCCGCGGGGGATTAGCAAAGCGGTCTGAGGCGCTGCAGTCATGGACTGTGCGGCTGGTCCCGGGGGAGGTTCGAGTCCTCCCTCGGGCATGGGTGCGTGTGTTTGTCCTTAGCATAATTTAGGTTAAGTAGTGTGTAAGCTTAGGGACTGATGACCTTAACAGTTAAGTCCCATAAGATTTCACACACATTTGAACTTTTTTTTTAACACAGAGACGGTCGAAAGACCAGATACACGTCACCCACTGAGACGACCGATCGAACGACCAACCATCGGTCGTTGCCAATCAAGTAAGGCAAGGGAAACGTCGGAGTATAAAACCGCCAACTGACAGCTTGATGGCGTGAGGTCACTTCGACGGACGGACACACTCGCAAGTGAAAGTTGCACTACTCGACTATAACGATCCATTCAACTTAAACTCGCTGAATCCGGATCTCGACGTGGTCGTCCACTCTCGCGACCACATCCTTCCATCGGGCAGTGCATACATCGCCACGGCGAGTACCGGCGCCGTTGGACCTCACTGCTGCTCCGTCCCCCACTAAACTCGCGACACAAGACTACCCGAAAATACTACAGGTCGCTCCAAAGATAGTACCACAGTACTCGCCATCGATAAACGCCACTGCTGCCACTCACGGACAGACAAAGCGCGCAAACCTAATGGAGCCAGTGAACGCACTACGAAAACGAGAGGTCACAATCCGAGTATTCGATGCCAACCTGTCAAGACCACAAACTCGAGCCAGAGCACAGTTCATAAGGATTTCCATAATACCCTTCATGTCCCGTTGTACCTCATTAGTTACTGAATTCTGAAAAACACTTACATAGTTTTTTTTAATTTGTAACCTAGAAGTCAAATACAATTTTCGAAATTCTAGCTTCAAAGCTCCCTTAACAGCGACATCTTTTCATAAACCGTTTCATTGCCTATTTTCCCCCTTCGGGACGGAACTTCTAAAAAATCGTATACTAAACGATGCATGTAGTACACTACTGGCCATTAAAATTGCTACACCCCGAAGATGACGTGCTACACACGCGAAATTTAACCTACAGGAAGAAGATGCTGTGATATGCAAATGATTACCTTTTCAGAGCATTCTCACAAGGTTGGCGCCGGTGGCGACACCTACAACTTGCTGACATGAGGAAGGTTTCCAACCGATTTCTTATACACAAACAGCAATTGACCGGTGTTGCCTGGTGAAACGTTGTTGTGATGCCTCGTGTAAGGAGGACAAATGCGTACCATCACATTTCCGACTTTGATAAAGGTCGGATTGCAGCCTATCGCGATTGTGGTTTATCGTATTGCGACATTGCTGCTCGTGTTGGTCGAGATCCAACGACAGTTAGCAGAATATGGAATCTGTGGGTTCAGGAGGGTAATACGGAACGCCGTGCTGGATCCCAACGGCCTCGTATCAGTAGCAGTCGAGATGACAGGCATCTTATCCGCATGGCTGTAACGGATCGTGCAGCCACGTCTCGATCCCTGGGTCAACAGATGTGGACGTTTGCAACACAACAACCATCTGCACGAGCAGTTCGACGACGTTTGCAGCAGCATGGACTATCAGCTAGGAGACCATGGCTGCGGTTACCCTTGACGCTGCATCACAGACAGGAGCGCCTGCGATGGTGTACTCAACGATGAACCTCGGTGCACGAATGGCGAAACGTCCTTTTTTCGGATGAATCCAGCTTCTGTTTACAGCATCATGATGGTCGCATCCTTGTTTGGCGACATCGCGGTGAACGCACATTGGAAGCGTGTATTCGTCATCGCCATACTGGCGTATCACAAGGCGTGATGTTACGGGGTGCCATTGGTTACACGTCTCGTTCACCTCTTGTTCGCATTGACGGCACTCTGAACAGTGGACGTTACATTCTAGATGTGTTACGACCCGTGCCTCTGCCCTTCATTCGATCCCTGCCAAACCCTACATTTCAGCAGGATAGTGCACGACCGCATGTTGCAGGTCCAGTACGGGCCTTTCTAGATACAGAAAATGTTCGACTGCTGCCCTGGCCAGCACATTCTCCAGATCTCTCACCAACTGAAAACGTCTGGGCAATGGTGGCCGAACAACTGGCTCATCACAATACGCTAGTCACTACTCTTGATGAACTTTGGTATCGTGTTGAAGCCGCATGGGCAGCTGTACCCGTACACGCCATCCAAGCTCTGTTTGACTCAATGCTCAGGCGTATCAAGGTCGTTATTACGGCCAGAGATGTTTGTTCTAGGTACTGATTTCTCAGGGTCTATGCACCCAAATTGCGTGAAAATGTAATCACATGTCAGTTCTAGTATAATATTTTCGTCCAATGAATACCAGTCTATCCTCTGCTTTTCTTGTTGGTGTAGCAATTTTAATGGCCAGTAGTGTATCAGAGCAACATCCTCTGTAAATTTCAAGTTTTTGTCCATAGGGGTTGCCCTGGGCGATGATAACTTATGCAGTCAGAACGTTTCCTTTTACGTCTAGAGATTTGACCTTTACGCTGTTAAACAAGAAAAGTGAAAGTGGTCCCATATTGATGGAGAGAGAGTAGGGGAGGAGGTAAAGGATTCCTGCATCATCGTTCTAGTGGAGGTGGTTTACCATTGTCTTCCCACGATTTCTTACAGTGGTAAGGGTGTACCTGTGTCGTGTGAATTACTGTGATGGGTAGAACTTCTACAGTGTAAAGTTCGGTTTGTGTTGTTATGGATGAACGGAAGGGAGAACGCGAAACCAGGTGTAGCACACAACCTTCTCCTCTCGAACAGTAAGCAGGGGGCCGCCACGCTTAAAGCCCCCAATCCGATGTACAGATCACCATCAACAGTGTCATATGCCCTCACTTCACGAGACACTGAGGAGAAACTTCTAATTTAATCCAAGACACTGAAATACTGAATATTAGGAACTTCACACCACCACCTCTCCTTCCCTTGCCGGACAAATATGGGCAGTGAAAATTTCTTCAACCACCGCAATTCGAACCGGTTTACCTCAACGATAACCACCGCTCATTTGAACGATAGCGATCTCGGCTACAGAGGCAGGCAACACATTAAACAGACAGGTTAAACCGCAGGTATACACTGATCAGTCGGAACACTATGACCACAGACCTGCTGTCGATATAAATCCGTCCAGCGTCACCTGGCGAGGAATGACTACTTTAATCCGTTCACCGTAAGAATAAATCTGATGTAAATATTGCGCTATGCATTCTTCCGCGTTTGCTGGAACCTCATTTGATTTCCGTTTCACGTGAAACTCCAGCCAAGCTGTCACGAGTATTGTGAAGTACGATAATAAGAGTACGTTTTCCGCTGTGCGTTACGACCTCATCGGTTTATCGATAATATAGGTCAACAGTTTTACCGGCGCATTTAACTTGGACAACACTGGCCGATCAGCTCGTACAGGAAGACTGCAGTGACGTGGCCAGCTGCAGATCACACGTAAAAAGAGACGAGCAGAGGAGCATACAGCTTCGAATGTCATTTAATTTTTAAGCAGAATGAAATAATACACTGCGAATCTCACACAATACGCTCCTTAGACGACTTGAAGAAAACCGCAACACGTTATCGTTTTCAGCTAACGTACTACTGTAATTAAATACAAGAATGATGAAAATTCCTGACTTAACCACAGGGTAATTTTTCTGCGCAAGCTCTGTGTAACATAAGCGAGTATTGAAGGATTTTACCGTACAGTTATATATTGAAGCCACTGAAGGTATTACGTACAGTCAGTCGTCTGGTAATCTCTTAGCTCCTTCCTTATACGAATCCGAGAAATACTTTTCAGTTCTGAAAGTGTCGCCTGCTACGTTGATAACGAGACTATCAACGACAAAACCCACGAATCCATCCAGGCGCAGCATTTTCTCTTCTTCTTTTCTGACGAGGCGTTCTATATCCCGCCAGAGTTCGGCAGTGACATGTCAAAAAGCTGCGACCGTTAGTTCCAGTAAGATTGGCAGCTTAACAGTCTTGTTACTTCTCGGGCCAAATCCCGCAGCTTGGCTCCAGATCAGTTCTCTCGGGTTCATCATGTAATCGTACAACAGCAAATGTAAAAATGCAGCTTTTGTATGATCTACATCTACATCTACATGGATACTTTGCAAATCACATTTAAGTGCCTGGCAGAGGGTCCATCGAACCACCTTCACAATTCTCTATTATTCCAATCTCGTATAGCGCGCGGAAACTATGAACACCTATATCTTTCCGTAATAGCTCTGATTTCCCTTATTTTATCGTGGTGATCGTTCCTCCCTGTGTAGGTCGGTGTCACCAAAATATTTTCGCATTCAGAGGAGAAAGTTAGTGATTTGAATTTCGTGAGAAGATTCCGTCGCAACGAAAAACGCCTTTCTTTTAATGATGTCCATCCCAAATCTTGTATCATTTCTGTGACACTCTCTTCCATATTTCGCGATAATACAAAACATGCTGCCTTTCTTTGAACTTTTTCGATGTACTCCGTCAGTCCCATCTGGTAAGGATCCCACACCGCCCAATAATAGTCTAAAAGAGGACGGACAAGCGTAGTGTAGGCAGTCTCCTTAGTAGGTCTGTTACATTTTCTAAGTGTTCTGCCAATAAAACGCAGCCTTCCCCACAACATTTTCTATGTGTTGCTTCCAATTTAAATTGTTCGTAATTGTAATTCCTAGGTATTTAGTTGAATTTACGGCTTTTGATTTATCGTGTAACCGAAGTTTAATGCGTTCTTTTTAGCACTCATGTGGATGACCTCACACTCTTCGTTATTTACGGTCAACTGCCACTTTTCGCACCATTTCGATATTTCTTCTAAATCTTTTTGCAGTTTGTTTTGATCTTCTGATGACTTTATTAGTTGATAAACGACAGCGTCATCTGCAAACAACCGAAGACGGCTGCTCAGATTGTCTCCCAAATCGTTTATATAGATAAGGAACAGCAAAGGGCCTATAACACTACCTTGCGGAACGTCTGAAATCACTTCTGTTTTACTTGATGACTTTCCGTCAATTACTACGAACTGTGACCTCTCTGACAGGAAATCACAGATCCAGTCACATAGCTGAGACGATATTCCATAAGCACGCAATTTCACTACGGGCCGCTTGTGTGGTACAGTGTCAAAAGCCTTCCAGAAATGGAGAAATACGGAATCGATCTGAAATCCCTTGTGAATAGCACTCAGCACTTCATGTGAATAAAGAGCTAGTTGTGTTTCATAAGAACGATGTTTTCTAAACCCGTGTTGACTGTGTGTCAATAGACCGTTTTGTTGGAGGTAATTCATTACGTTCGAACACAATATATGTTCTAAAATCCTGTTGCTATCGGTGTTAACGATATGGGCCTGTAATTTAGTGGATTATGTGCTCGATGCTGCGAAAATGGTTGCATGTTTCTACGATACTTATCTACCTCTGTGGTATAAAATGATGGACATAGTCCAAATAAAGAGGATTGGGTTTTTCATTTTTGCTTTGAAAAATTAAATTATTAATTAATTTTCTTAATTTAAACAACTTTTGTGAACTGTGTTTCGTAAAACATCGATAACTAAGGATTTGTATTTGAAATGGAGACCGGAATTTCACGTCCAATATGTAACTAGAAACAAGAAGACGTGCATTATTAATGCATTAAGATGTAGGTATTTCAAACTGAACGAGAAAAAAGAATGGTTGTGGGGAGATATGAACCAACACACGAATAACCGCATTCAGTTCCCCGTTTTCTTCTTCCCCTCATTTTGTTCGGTATTGTTCGTTGTGTTTGGTCTGGGCGGACGTCACAAGACATCCGTTCAAGTTGATCGTTGACTCCGTTTACTCAGTTCTTATATTACAGAGGGCAAGCAGCTCTCTGAACGAACACGCTGAGCTACCGCGCTGGCGCTGTTCATTACGCCACCGACTGCGCTACACGTTCAATAAAAATTTATTTTTCTGCTACAGTGTATCCAACACTGAGAAAACTTCAAAGCCGATAATCTCCGTAAATTTATTGAGAACGTTAAGAACAGCCTATTTCTCGACACTTCTTAACCGTGTTCCACGAGCGAGTTTCACTACGGAATAGAAAGCAGCATCAGCCATTTTCATACCGCGCATTGACAGCGCGACAATCAGAGCTCGACGCACCAGAGGCTGTGACTGCACACGATTTTTGAAATAAAAACTACGTAGCTAAAGCGTGATAATTGAAAAACGTTGATGGCTGTTAATACATTTGAATATCTTAAAGTTTCATTTAACATACCTTAGTAATAAGACATGTAACACACAAGTAGGACCTACTTCCAAGAGCCTAACCACATCAGTGTATGCGTACTACGGCTTCTGACCAATCATCGCGTTTGTGGTTGTTCACATCAGGTTTATTTTAATGATGAACGGATTGTAGTCAGATACACGCACATTGGATGTGGTTTCAGTGAGCGTGCTGTCCGTGTGTAGAACGGGAAAGGAGCGCGATCTGAGTTTGATCGAGGCCGGATTGTTATGCCCCAGAGGCATACGAGGAAACGAGAATTTCGGTAATGAGAATGAGATTTTCACTCTGCAGCGGAGTGTGCGCTGATATGAAACTTCCTGGCAGATCAAAACTGTGTGCCGGTCCGAGACTCGAACTCGGGACCTTAGCCTTTCGCGGCCAAGTGCTCTACCAACTGAGCTACCCAAGCACGACTCACGCCCCGTCCTCACAGCTTTACTTCTGCGAGCACCTCGTCTCCTACCTTCCAAACTTTACAGAAGCTCTCCTGCGAACCTGGAGAACTAGCACTCCTGAAAGAAAGGATATTGCGGAGACATGGCTTAACCACATCCTGGGGGATGTTTCCAGAATGAGATTTTCACTCTGCAGTGGAGTGTGCGCTGATATGAAACTTCCTGGCGGGAGAGCTTCTGTATAGTTTGGAAGGTAGGAGACGAGGTACTGGCAGAAGTAAAGCTGTGAGGACACGGCGTGAGTCGTGCTTGGGTAGCTCAGTTGGTAGAGCACTTGCCCGCGAAAGACAAAGGTCCCGAGTTCGAGTCTCGGTCCGGCACACAGTTTTGATCTGCCAGGAAGTTTCGAGAATTTCGGTAACTGCACGACTTGTTGGGTGTTCATGGAGTGCTGTGTCTTCAACACGTGGTGAGACCAAGGTGAAACTACGTCCGGACGTCGTTGGGTTGGGCGGCTACCCGTCATTACACATGCCAGACATCTTACGCTGGGCAGACTGGTACCCCAGGACAGGCGGCGAACTGTGCCGGAATTAACATCTGACGTTACTGCTGGGCAGAGTACAAGTGTGTCTGAACACACAGTGCACCAAACACTCCTAAACATGGGCCTCCGCAGCCGACAAGTCATGCACGTGCCAAAGTTAACACCACGACATCGGCAGCTCGACCGAAATGGGCACGTGACCATCGACACTGGACGTTGGCGCAGTGGCAAAGCGTTACATTGTTTGATGAGCCGGTAACTGCCGATGGGAGGGCCCGTATCTGTCGTCTTCCAGTAGTACAGCTCCTTGAAACTGAGGGACGAAGACAAGCTGCCCGTGGCTTCGTTATGCTCTGGGCAACATTCACTTGGGCGTCCATTGGAGCAATGGAGCTCGTGCAAGGCACCATGGCAGCCAACACTGGTTGCAGACCACGTACATCCCTTCATGCTGAGCATGTTTCCCGACGGCAGTGGCATTGTTCAGCAAGCTAATGCTCCATGCCAGAAGGCCAAGAGTGTGTTTGAGTGGTTCGAGGAACACAGTGGCGAGCTGCAATTGACGTGCTGGCCCTCCAGTTCACCAGGTCTGGATCTGATCGAACACATCTGGGATGTGTTTGAATGTGGCGTCAGAGTTCATCGCCCCCCTCGCCGAAATTTACAGGAATTATGTGACTTGTATGTGCAGATGTGGTGTCAGCTACGTCCAGCGACCTGCCAATGCCTCGTTGCTTACATGCCATGACAGTATTCAGTACTGATGAGCAGCTGTTTACAATATGTGAACGCAGCAAGCTGCACAATACCGGTAGTGCCGTTGGAGATAATAATGGGACAAGACGGTCTCCAAGCAACGCTGGCATGGACCGCCGTATAGGGAATCTGATAGTGTTAGATTAATAAAAAAAAGGAAGGGAATATTCTGGCTTGCGCATGATGTTAAGGTGGATGCTGAAAGAACAACAGGAAACGTTGACGTTGATGAATGGAGGTCAAATGGAAGAAGACAGAGATTGGTGAGTAGAAGATATGGAAGATGAAATAAAAACTCTTAAACAGGTTGCTGGAGAATTCTTCTGGAGCGCAGAATGAAGGAAATTTGTTAAACTTTTCATGGTTGGGGTCCACAGTCATACAATATTTCTCAAAAGACATCATAGTCGCCGTTGACTGTATGAAATATTTATTATTACGATTGCAATTTCGGCCTTAGAGCCATTTTCAAGTAACACTGCGAAAGTTACATTCTGTCAGAATATAAGACTATCTGACATGACGACTGCATGTACTCACGTCATGTAGTCTTATATTCTGACAGAATGTAACTTTTGCACTGTTTGAAAATGGCTCTAGGGCCGAAATTCAATCCTAATAATTAATATTTCATACAGTCAACGGCGACTATGATAGAAACTCGTTCAACAGAATATAGTCCACACAGGGTTGCAATGCCGTGGGAAGAAAGACACAAAATAATCTCAAAATATTTCGCTCCTGTTTGAATATAGAGACAGCTATAACAAGAAAATCTAACAACAATAACCGGTAAGTTTCCAAGTACAACAGCAATAACGTGTCTTTGTAGCACACATTTCTCTGTGAGAGTAACAAGTCATTACATGAAGAAAGGTTTAGAGAGAGGAATAGGGGCTGTGAAAAAATTTACTAAGAAAGCGATTTAATTGTCCCTGTATGACTCAGCGATGGCTGTGAAAGATTGAATGAGAAAATCAACCTTCAGAAGAGCGTGTGAAATCTTTCATAACCACCGGCAACAGTTCATATTCCCCCTTCCATGTAATAGCTCCCGATAAATTCATTCCTCTCTGATTTAGTATATGATGGCCAATAACGTATCTCTACTACAGTCTCTGAACTTGGGCGTTACTGGAGTCAGCTATCTCCAACAAAAATTGATCTACCGCTGCACGTTCGGCTGCGGAAGACTGTCTAAGATGACATTCGTAGACGGATCATGAGCTTTATCAAGGTTGCGAGGGGGGGGGGGGGGGGGCTACCTCAGGATATTCTGTGATCACATACACGAATATAACACGAAAATGGATGAGTTAGTGCTAATAACATATTGTTTTAAGCCTCGTCAGCTTAACTGCAATAGTGCTGCTCTCGATAGGTGAAGGTACCTACTGGAATCCCTGTCTAATATAGAGCTCCAAGCTGTAACCAGTTTAGGGTAGCGTTACACTCATGTCACACTTTGTAAAGCAGCAATCCCATACAACTTGTTACCAAGGTGATTTATATTTTTGTGCTATTATTACATTTTCTCACTTTCTTGTGTTTACAGTATCTTTCTTAATTTGTATCACTTTTGAGGCAGTCTCGATAAATCTCGCGATTTTACCTTCTACTCTGATTCTGTCCCACCTTCTCTCTCTCTACTCCCTCACGCACATTTTTTCCTAATTTCCAAATTTTCGCCTTTTCAGCTGTATTGTATTTAACTCATGAATTTAATGGAGAAAATTTGTACCTTCATTCAAGTAGTGTAATATTTACTACCGCAAAATAGAATTACTAGTCAAATATGCACTTTCATTTCGACATACCCCAATTTAGGTCAATAGACTATGCCCATCGTTTTCCAATGAGAACTTTTTATGCGTAAACACGATTCTGGAAGATCCTGAAAATAACAACATACGACCACCACAACCACAAATTTCTTGAGAAGTGGGAATGGCTGAAATCCAGAAAGTGCAACATCTGATGAAAAGTGTTTTTTTCTACAATTCTTGCTAAATATACTTCACTATTATCCTTGTCCCGCTTACAAACCCAAGTTGCTGTCAAGTCCATTTTCAAGACTTCATTTCGTGTTTCAGTCTCACGTATTTCTTATTCACTCGATCGTGAAGACTTATTTAATGGTTTAGTGTAGAGAACCTCTTTCGCACCATAAAAGACTGTGGTTGTAGGAAACAATAATCTTTGTTGAACACCGGGTACACTCATATTTTTCGTTACATGACCGCTAGTGTTTCTCTCCTTCTTCACCCTCTGCCACAACAGAACTGATTGTTCTTTTGTATCTGGTGTTAAGAAACTGATGCTCGTCTAATCCACAGCGTCAAACTGGCACACAAAACCGAGTGGATCCGCTTCAGAATGATGCTTATATTGCTGAGAAATTCGATCAAGCATTACCTTCATTTTTCACTGAACCAATACGAAACCCTTCTTGCACAAACCTGTCTCACAGATATGTAAAATTTGTAGTGTTCTGATTTGCCCAAGATGTGCTATTTTAAACAGTTTAAAATTTTAGCCTGTGATCGAGTATCACATGGTTCACTTTCTCGTAATTTTCATCTCTGTTTGTACATTTGGGACTGCTTTCAACAATGTACGACCCAGTTTGATTAAATCAGTCTACTTCCTAAAAATTAAGCGGTAGAATAATGTTAAATCCTCACTAACAATGTATGAGTTTTTGTCGCCGTTAAGGGAGCTTTAATCCAGTGTTACAGTAAAAAAAATAATATTTTTCTTTTTTCATTTTTCGATAAAGCACAGGTCTTTGTGAAACGTTTTTTCAAGCAGATCTCTTGATGTTCAAGTAGGTGAGCGTCAAAGAGATTCTGTTTATCAATCACGGGATTCACAGAATGAACAAAATTTAATTTACTAATTGTCGCTATCTGCACTCTACATCTACATCTACATCTACATCTACATACATACTCCGCCATCCACCATACGGTGCGTGGCGGAGGGTACCTCGTACCACAACTAGCATCTTCTCTCCCTGTTCCACTCCCAAACAGAACGAGGAAAAAATGACCGCCTCCATGCCTCTGTACGAGCCCTAATCTCTCTTATCTTATCTTTGTGGTCTTTCCGCGAAATGTAAGTTGGCGTCAGTAAAATTGTACTGCAGTCAGTCTCAAATGCTGGTTCTCTAAATTTCCTCAGTAGCGATTCACGAAAAGAACTCCTCCTTTTCTCCAGAGACTCCCACCCGAGTTCCTCAAGCATTTCCGTAACACTCGCGTGATGATCAAACCTACCAGTAACAAATATAGCAGTCCGCCTCTGAATTGCTTCTATGTCATCCCTCAATCCGATCTGATAGGGATCCCGAACGCTCGAGCAGTACTCAAGAATAGGTCGTATTAGTGTCTCCTTTACAGATGAACCACATCTTCCCAAAATTCTACCAATGAACCGAAGACGACTATCTGCCTTCCCCACAACTGCCATTACATGCTTGTCCAACTTCATATCGTTCTGCAATGTTACGCCCAAATATTTAATCGACGTGACTATGTCAAGCGCTACACTACTAATGGAGTATTCAAACATTACAGAATTCTTTTTCCTATTCATCTGCATTAATTTACATTTATCTATTATTATGTGCTATTCAGAACACGAACGAATCACGTAGTGCAGGAATATGATAAAAGTGCTTTTTTTCTTTCTTTTCTAAGCTTCTGTATATATTGGAGTGTTGACACAACCTTTACTTTCAGTGATATACATCTACCAAAGTAATTCTGGAGGGAACAGGCGTGGAAGCAAAATTTTAGTGCACTGCAGCACTACGAAACACTGATGTTGTGCGAATACAAAATAAAATTGTGAGTAGGACCTACAAGTGTGTGGAAATCTTAGGAAGTAACATAAAATGGCAGAGAAAACAAAGTGAGCTGCATGGTTATGAAAAAGAATATGGATAAGACATGTTTTAGAGCATCTTTTGAAAAATATTTTATTTATTTTTCTGTAAACGCTTTTGCCTCCCCTTTAAATTTTTGGTTGTGGAAGGAAACATTTCTTATAACCTATTCATACCTCAACTCAGTGGCATTAGCTTCTTCTTACTTCCAGCTGTCAACATACAAAACAGTATTTTAACATTTTCCACCCGAAGAGAGACAAAAAAACTGAAGTCGAAAATTATAAATTTAAGAAAAGAGCTTTCTAAAATAATCAAATTAACAGTATTTGTTTCATTAGATTGTGCATAGGTAGTTTTCTTACTAAATCATTTATTTCAATCTTCTTCTTTTATTAATTTCTCAGACACTTACGTTAATTTAGCAATAGCAGTGAAACTGCTAACATTTAGAAGCTGTTAGCGGATAACTTTTCAATATTTTTCACTAAGTTATTGTTGTTCATCATTTTTCTTACATCTGAAATAGGGGCACAATTTGACGATGAACTCCTCTTCCAATCTCCCATCCACTCCTCCCTCCTCATAACCCTCCTACTCCTGCTGCCCTCTCCTCCCCTTCCTACCTGTACTCTCTTCCCCCTCCACTCGCCGATTTTTATGCCACGTCCCTTGTCCTACCTTCCACTTTCTTACGCCATTGCGCTTTCTTGGAAATAGACCAATCGTAGAGCTTCTAAACGAGTTGTGTTACACACGTTTAGCTTTGCAAATTATGATTCAGTATTTTACAGCTCTAAAAATGAAACAGCTCACTGACAGCTTCCTGCTATAAGAATGATGATGGTAGGGGAGGGGGAGGAGTGGATAAGACATCTTTACTGTCCAGTGGTGAAGGAAATTGCGTAATTTTTTTCGCCTTGCAGGGTGGAACAGGCATACCCTTGGCTATTGTTAAAGAAAATGATTACTTCAGACTGTGGAAGGTGTTGTGTTTATCTAATTGCAAGACATTACGAGTTTATTGTGATCTATATTTGAAAATCAGTTTCTTGCTGTTGACTGATGTCTTTAAAAATTTCCACTCTCTGCCTTACTGTATATTATATGAATTCACCTGGTTTAGTGTGGGATCCTTCCGTGAAAAGTACAAATGTAAAACTGCAAGTTATTATGAACATAGAACACTTACAATTTCTTTAATGTTGCATCAGAAATGGCATTGTTCACTGTTCGCATAGACAAGCAATACCAAAGTATACATTCATGTCTATGAAAATAAGGATGAATCTTATGTTATATGCACCTTGATGTTAACAGTCTTCATAAATGGAGAGTGATGAGACATTAACCAAACTCTGATTTTGCATGGCTGTTACTGGACATGCCGGCCTTTGTGGCTGAGCGGTTCTAGGCGCTTCAGTCCGGAACCGCACTGCTGCTACGGTCGCAGGTTCGAATACTGCGTCGGGCACGGATGTGCGTGATGTCCTTAGGTTAGTTAGGTTTAAGTAGTTTCTAAGACTAGGGGACTGATGATCTCAGATGTTAAGTCCCATAGTGCTTAGAGCCGTTTGAACCATTGGTAACTAGACAGCTCTGACGTAATGAGCATTCCAGATGATTCAGACGTAGGTTGCATTTTAGAAGTAGAAAATATCCATGAACTTCGCTCTGATCTCTCATTCCGACCAGAGAAAATGGTATCACCCTCTAGCAGCAATAAGTCGGGATTTCCAAATAAGGTGGTTTCCATACGATGTGATAAAATAATTACGTGATTCGTCACAGAAATATTAAATCAATATCCAAACAAAAATTTTATTCCAAGCACAAATAACGGGGTATTATCATTACGTCAAGCCCCCTGTATGAAACATTATATTGATATTAAGGCTGAGAAAAAGGCGGTTTCGAAAGTAATGTTTTGACCAAACTATGCATAATATGCAAACATGACATGTCAAGCGAGTAATACGTTGGGAAGGTAGATGCTGCTATGATTGCAAGAACGTATTTCAATCACAGTATCGTATTCAAAGAAAAATTGGGGCTGTAACTTTGTGTCCATGGCACCAGGAAATTTTCACAGCGGAGACCTCTACCAGAGTTTTATGTATCCTGGTACTTTAAGTGAATGTTCACTTTTTTCCTTCTTGTGATTGGCCTCAGGCTTTCCTCTTTTTCTGGTGGTGTTGCCGCACGATCTCGGGCGGTGTCACGCGAGGAGCGGTAGGTTAAGCTGGCGGCTGTTGCGCAACTGGTTACTTGTTTATTTTCACAACCGTCCTTACGACAGCGGAAACATGTTGCGGCAGGTTTTAAACCAAATTCTTGCCCACGCCGAACATGAGCTGGAGTAAGAAGGAGACGTCCCCAATCAGCTGGGTGACGGCTGGTCACACTGCCGACACGGCATGGTCGGTAACCGAAGTGCGATCTTCCGCTACGTTGACGTCATTCCTGGGCTCGGAAGTTGCAGAATGTCGTACCTTGTTCCACCTCGTTCTCTACGTGTAGACATCACCATGACTTTTATCAGGAGGCATTTACGAAGTACGCGTGGGTGAACGTGATGCCGAACAGGGCAAGTGTTGAAGGTAGCAAAACGAAAGCCGAAGTTTTAGATTTCACGTTAAGAAATCGTTCACACAAAAGAATCGTGCAGATATACTGTCTTTCGACCAATGGACAGACTCCCATTCGGACAACATAATAATAAACATCGTTGTCGTAGAGAAACAACTGAAAGATTTGGTAAATAGATCATCAGGTCCAAATGAAATACCAATTCAGTTTTACAAAGAGTACGGTACGGCATTGACTCCTTACCGAGCCTGCATTTATAGTGAATTTCTAGTCCAGCACAAATTCCCAAGATACTGGAGAAGAGTACAGGTAATTCCAGTATATAAGAATCGTTGTAGAACGGATCCGCAAAGTTACAGACCAATATCCCTAAGTTCGGTTTGCTACAGAATCCCTGGACATATGCTCAGTTCATTCGGGAGGACGACGGTTCAATCCCGCGTTCGGCCATCCTGATTTAGGTTTTCCGTGATTTCCCTAAATCACTCCAGGCAAATGCCGGGATGGTTCCTCTGAAAGGGCACAGCCGACATCCTTCTCTAATCCGATGAGACCGATGACCACGCTGTCTGGTCTCCTTCCGCAAACAACCAACCAACCATATGCTCAGTTCGAATATCATAAAGTTTCATGAGGCTGAGATGTCCACGAATCAGCATGGTTTTAGAAAGCGAAACTCAGCTTGCCCCTTTATCACATGATATATTGCGAGCTATGGATGAAGGACACACCGGCCGCTGTGACCGTGCGGTTAAAGGCGCTTCAGTCTGGAACCGCGTGACCGCTACGGTCGCAGGTTCGAATCCTGCCTCGGGCATGGATGTGTGTGATGTCCTTAGGTTAGTTAGGTTTAAGTAGTTCTGAGTTCTGGGGGACTGATGACCACAGATGTTAAGTCCCATAGTGCTCAGAGCCATTTGAACCTTTTTTTTTTCTAGGGGCTGGTGCCCTCAAATGTTAAGTCACATAGTGGTCAGAGCAATTTTTTTGATGAAGGACAACAGACAGATGCCATATTTCTAGATTTCCGGAAGGCGTTTGACGTGGTGCTCCTTCGTAGACTGTTAACGAAGGTACGAGCATATGGAATAAGTTCACAGATGTGTGAGTGGTTCGAAGTGTGATATGACCGCTGTTGTTGTCTATACACATAAATTATTTGGCTGACACGGTGCGCAGCAGTGCGCGGGTTTTTGCTGATGATGCGCTGGTGTAGGGTAAGGTGTCGAAGCTGAGTAACTGTAGGAAGATACAAGACGACAGACAAAATTTACAGTTGGTTTGACGAACGGCAGCTAGCTCCAAGTGTGGAAACATGTAAGTTAATGAGGATGATTAGGAAGAAGGAACCTATAGTTCAGATACAGTATTGCTAGTGCCCTACTTCACACAGACAAATCCTTTAGATATCTGGGCGTGACGCTGAAAAGCAAAATGAAATTGATCGAGCTTGTGGGAACTATGGTAGGGAAGACAAATGGTCGACTTCGGTTTGTTGGGAGAATCTTAGGAAATGGTGATTCACCTGTAAAGGAGATCGCATATAGGACACTTGTGAGACGTATTCTTCAGTACTGCTCGAGTCTGAAGGAAGACTTCGAAGCAGTTCAGAGGAGGGCTGCTAGATTTGTTATAGGTAGACTCGAACAACATGTAAGTGCTACGGAGGTGCTTCGAGAAATCAAACGGGAATGAATCCCTGAGGGGAAGGCGACGTTCTTGCCGAGAAAGACTACTGAGAAAATTTGGAGAACCGTCATTTGAAGCTGAGTGCCGAAAGATTCTCCTGACGCCAACATATACTGCGTGCGAGGACCACCAAGATAGGGCAACAGAAATTCGGGCTCACACGGAAGCATATTGAAAGTCGTTTTTCAGTGGAACAGGAAAGGAAATCACTAGTAGTGGTACAGCGTGACCTCCGCCACGCAGCGTACGGTGGCTTGCGGAGTATTTATGTAGATGCACAAGTTGTCTTCTGCAGCTATTAGATTTCTATGGGAGATGGCTAGTGTATTTATGCTGGTAGCTGCGACTCTGCTACACAGGCTACTACTTGTCATGGCTTTGATGTTGTGGTGTCTGTCTCCTTTTGTTTGTGGTATGGTACCACGCTGATTTCTACTACTTCTGTCGTTTCACAGGCATTTCTGCGATTTTTTCGAATTTGTAGAAATGGTAGAAGCGTGTTACCACACCACAAACAAAGGAGACAGACACCACAACATCATAGCCATGACAAGTTGTAGACTGGTAGCAGAGTCACAGCTACCAACATAAACGTTCAGTAGCTTCATGTAAGGAAGGAAATAAAGTAATCCACTGAAGATAGCACAAAAATTGCTCAAACATGTCTGGGTAAGACAAAACTCCAAAGGTGGTTTGCATAAGGCGGAATTCCTTATCTAAGTGTACATCAAGATTTGTATAGCAACAATTTTCGTTTTCACTGGCATAATATCAGGACCGTTTGATACCTTCCGTGATCTGTGTTGCGATCAGTGATTGTAGTTTATAACGTCTGCCACGCCTCGTTTCTCAGTGACTAGGGACTCTACATACAGCCACCTGACATCTTTCTTCAGTTTTCCAAGCTCGTTTCTTCCTAGCAGATGCTCCCTCGTTACATACTACCGCTCAGCGCTCGCTTCTGCCCCCCCCCCCCCCCCCCCTCTTGTTGCCCTGCTGTACAGTATGTCTGCAACCGGTTCCACTTAAAAGTTGTCCCATTTCATTTTTGACATTTAAACTTCTTTGCGAGACATATTTTTTCCGCTTCCGGAATCACTACAGAAAATTGCTCCCGTTTCTTGTGAGTTCTTCTTTCCCTGCCGCATGAAATGACAAGGTTCTTGGAATGACCGCCGATTCATTCATCTCATTCGTTTTGCGCATGGTTAAGGAGCACTCGCGGCACAGAACGAATTCTTCAGTCAGCGTAACTACCTACAGTAGAGTTAGTGGCGCATGAATAGCTTCAGGTTAGCAACGCTTGTGTTCTGATGCATGTAAAACAATTTCTTTCAGTACGCAAACTGCTGGAATGCAAATGAATGAATAATTTCGCTACTAATGGTAATGGTTTTTGTCAAAGTTGTCAGTTGTTCACCTGGAAAATAATGCATGAGAACACGTGAATAATTAACATTGTTTAGGAAGTGCAAGTAGCAGTGAAACAGTTGCAAGCAAAGCTCATTTCTCGCTAGCTTCAGAAAAGAGGTACGGGAGTTCTCAGCCAATATTTCAGGCACGTATATGAGTGGACTTCCAAAATTCAGTTGCCGGCCTCTGTGGCAGAGCGGTTCTAGGTGCTTCAGCCCGGAACCGCTTGACCGCTACGGTCGCAGGTTCGAATCCTGCCTCGGGCATGGATGTGTGTGATGTCCTTAGGTTAGTTAGGTTTAAGTACCTCTAAGTTCTAGGGGACTGATGACCTCAGATGTTAAGTTCCATAGTTAAAGTTTCACATATCATTCCACTGTAAGACCACTGCGCGACGAAAGTGTTTCATTGTTAGAAGAGGCTATGTCTTGCGAGTTTCCTACAGAAACAGATTTGCCGCGATACGGATAACAGGAGAATTACAGTGTGCGAGTGAAATGATGCGGCAACGGGAAAAGTACTGCAGAACTGCTCTACACGAGACAGTAAGATTCTTGTGGGGGTAAACGGCTACATTGCACATAGATTCAGCCTCAAAATCTGGCGGGGTACAAACTAAGTGTAACACAGCTTCCAGCATTGGTTCCAAAAAAAAAAAAAAGTTCAAATGTGTGTGAAATCTTATGGGACTTATCAGCTAAGGTCATCAGACCCTAAGTTTACACACTATTTAACCTAAATTATCCTAAGGACAAACACACACACCCATGTCCGAGGGAGGAATCGAACCTCCGCCGGGACCAGCCGCACAGTCCATTACTGCATCGCCCTAAACCGCTCGACTAATCCCGAGCGGCATTGGTTCCAACAATTTGACCGTCACCAAGACGTGAGTGGTGCTAATCAGGTAGGAAGGCCATCGACATCGACTACATCCAATAACGTCTATATTTATATCTACTCTGCAAAACCACACGAAATGCTTAGCAGAGGACGCATCCAATTGTTCCAGTTACTGGGATTTCTTCCCATTCCATTCACGTATGGAGCGCGTGAAGAATGATTGTTTGAATGCTGATTGCCTGAATGCCTCCGTGTGTACTGTAATTATTGTAATATTGTCCTCACATTCCCTATGAGAGCGATGTGTAGGTGAATGTTTTATGTTCCTAGAGTCATTTAAAGCACGTTCTTGAAACTCTGTTAGTAGACGTTCTAGAGAAAGTTCACGTCTACTTTCAAGAGCCTGCCAATTCAGTTTCTTCAGCACCTCTGTGACACTCTGCCATGGATGAAACAAACCTGTGACAATTCCTACTGCCCTTCTCTATGAACGTTCAATATTCCCCGTTAATTCTGTTTGGTATGGATGCCACATACTTGGTCAATATTCTAGGGTGAGTCGCACGAGTGATTTGTAAGCAATCTTCTTTGTAGTCTAATTCCATTTCCCCAGTATTCTACCGCCAACGGCCTTGCCGCAGTGGTAACACAGGTTCCCGTCAGAACACCGAAGTTAAGAGCTGTCGGGCTGGGCTAGCACTTGGATGGGTGACCATCCGGTCTGCAGAGCGTTGTTGACCAGCGAGGTGCACTCAGCTCTGGTGAAGCAAACTGTCTAACATTCTGCGTGGCCTCTGATTGTTCTATATCGTGTCTCCCTACCACTTTCGCGCAACAACGCTCTGAGCGTGTTTTTTAGGGAATTGACTAGTTTGAACCTGGGACCTGTTGCTGGTAAGGAGACGCCAGACCACACATGACATGTAGAATTCAGAAGAGTTCAGTGAGACTAGCGATGATATAACCAAATACTTAATGATTTCAGCGTCAACTCCACTGTACTTAGCTGGTAAAATAACGTCGAAAAAGCAGTTAAGTTTACCATTGGAAATTTTATTCTACTCACAAAACATTGTTTATAAATTGCACTATTGATAAAAGGAAATGTTTTAATACAGGATGGTAAAAACCAACTGCGTTCAACAAAAATGTGAACGAATATTCCCTGAATGGGTTTCCAAGTTCTACAATGGATCGAACGATGACCTACGCCATATCACATCTATAATCGAGGTTTAAATTAAGTTTCACAAAAGAGAAAACTATCAAAATGGTCTACAGTGACCCTCAATTATCATTAATTACTTATCTAACTTGTCGTAAATTACAGTGGCTGATGTGGCTTCTCAATAACTATAGAACAGAAAAATCATCGCGTTTCAGATTTTTACTTCAACTGGCAAATGTGAAAACCACATGCTTTAATTGACGATCGACACTAGTATTACGCAAAAAGGGAGTGTAACAGATGAGACTTCTGCAGTTCTGAGTGAAGCTTTATGCGCTGTTGTGTGGCATCGCGTGCGTTCATTACCTTGTCGGTGTTCGTCAGGGGGCGGCGGACAGCACAGCTCCGCTCACCTCGCTGTTTCAGAAGCAACTCTCCCCTAACTTCTCCTTACTACAATTTACCAAAGTTGGTTTAAAAAAAAAACTGTCTAGCTGTGTTTTTATCTGACCAGTCAGGGTCTCAATGTTAACCTTAAGCTCCGCCTACAAAAATTCTGTCTATCCAATGAGAAATGTTATACCTTTCGTGGTGGGGCAATGTTTTTAAAGTTTGCAATGTAACAGAGACGCGAAAAGTGTCACACTAAAACTTGCAGCTGGTGTGATCCTTTTCGTGTTATCGCAAGATCTATACTATTCTTCTGGAGGGCTCTAACTTTTAACATTGGCTGGGCGATGGTCCTGGCGTAACAGAGACGCGAAATAGTCTCATGCTAAGGCTCGAGCTTTTAACATGGGCTGGGGGGTGGTCCTAACGGTTAGCTGGCGACGTGGGTGTCCGTCCCTTATCGTAGGGCCTTCTAACTTATCACGGTTGTGCTCTTGGCTTCTGTTCTCGTTTCTCCCCACGGAACTGCGTCTGTCTCACGGTGGGAAGGTATGACATGCATTTAGGCATTCTTGTGTTAGTCTGTGGTATTCCATTTGCTCACTCGTTACTCGTGTTACTTTGGTTAATTTAATGTCACGATTTATTCGGAGCTATGGGACATATTACTGGATTTGCTTATCATGTCAGGGATTTCATGGAAGGTGTTGGATTTGCCTGACACCTTACATATCACCACCCTTCGAACTTACTTTTTGCACTGAATTTAGGCAAAGATTGAATCGTTGTCTAAGTCTGTCAAAAATTATTCCTTTATCTAAATTTTGTTGCCTACTGTTCAGCCACATCATTCTGTTCTATGCTAGTTTGTATTACTAATTTATATTTTTATATTCTTCCACATTATTCTAAAAAATGACAAGAGAAGAATATTTTTATGCTATTATTAATTTTTAATTATTTTCTTTCTTTATTTAAGTGTGAAGTTTGTTTTTCTTAGAAATATATTTTTTTAATAAATGTAGTTATTAAGTAAAATCTATTCCTAACACATTTTCTAAATATTATGTGCAAGTAAAATGTTTTTATTTCTAGACACTCAATTCATCATTGTTACATGAACAAATAAGAATTATTTCTAAGAATTGCTTTGACAAAGAAATATACATACACAAGTATTGAGATATTATTCTAACAAATGGTACAAATGTTAAAAAAAAGGGAAAACATCCAACAAGATAATTTTTCATTCTTTGTTTTTATAAGAAGGAAATAAGTAAAATATAGTTATTCTTTTATTTTTATGAGGAGAAAATAAGTGGCATATAGTTTTAGTGTTTATTATGCCTTACTTTTGTTCTTTATATACTGTCCATTTCAGAACTAATGACTTATTTTTATCGATAGTCTATTCTTTACTTAAGTCCATAGTCAATGACTGTTATTTTGTAGTTTATTAGCTGTCTGGTGTGCTTAACTTATTTAGTTTTTCACGCGTTTCTTTTGCACAATTCCTACATCACATAATTTAATTTCACACATTCACACAATCCTATGAATGTTTAAGCATGAGGTTGGCGAATGTTTTTGCATGAAGGTGGTGGACTTGAGCGAGATAGATGTGGGCAAGTATTTGATGCACAGCTTTGTTTGTCGTTCCTTGTTGGCTTTGCAAGTGTGTGTTGATGTTGTGGAGGTCCCATAATGGAATGAAGCTGTGAGTGCAGAATCTCGCGGTTTACTGGCTTTGTATGTGTGAAAGTCATCGTTATGTGTCGCTGAAAGCGGTCGTTTTTCGTTGTAGTACTTTGGAGACAACTAGTTTGCAATAGGATAGGGATTTGGGAGGGTATGTCGTCTATTCCTCACCCATCTTCTTTCTTGGTCTCAATCTTGTGGATCTTCAACTTCTGTTCTTCCTGCTTTTTCTCTGCTTCTAATTGCTTCTTGGTTCTTCTCTGGGCAGGATATGGAAATATTTATTGATAACTAGTCGCTTTGAAGTTCTCCTCTTAGTAACAGTTTGATAACTTGTTTGGGTGTGTCATTTTTACTTTGTGGAAGTTTTCTTCAGTTTTGTGCATCAGCGTGCTGTTTAATAGCAGTAGTGTGACTTTTACACATATTATTTTGCCAGTGGTGGCTTGCCCAAGCGGTCTTCTCATTGGGCTGTTTTTTCCTCGCTTCGCTCAGACGGGGCATCTGGCGTCCTGGGGTTTACGAGCGGTGAAAGTCCGGTGTTTGCTTGTCAGTCCCAAGACCCTCTTGGCTTTCCGTGTTCTCTCACAGCAGGGTTCCCCTTAGCGGGCAGATTTACGGCCCACTTCCGATACAAGGGCCTTCTGTTGGTCTCGCTGTCTTTTCCTTTCTCTCGACACTTCTGCCTTATAGGAATCATGTCTTGCTAATTACGTCCTTTTCTTTCTTGATACTTCTCTCGTTGCAACTAGTGAGTCATTGCATCTCATCCTTGCTGGAGTTTTTACAATGGTTCTTACAAAAAGTTTTACTTATAATCATCTGACATATGTCTAGTACCTACATTGTTTTATGCCTTCTTAAAAAGCTTTACAAATTTCGGCGCCCTTTCCATGTTACAATTCTAAGATATTTTGAGTCTTAACTTCTAAAAGAATCCTCAAATTCGTTTTTTATTTTTTGTGTAGTGTCATGGTGTATAGCATTTTAGTATTTCATGCTGTTAGACTATCTACGCTTTATCCCTTCACCTTAATCTATGGTACTATTGGTGTTATTATTGAAACTACTTTCTTTTTCCCACCTTCCTCTCTCTTTGTTCTTCTTTCTCCTGACGATCTTATCTGCAACATAATCTTGAAATATTGTTCTGATTATTTACCAGTAATAAAATTAATCTTCAAACTTGTACTGAAAGTGTTTAATACTGCCAGTCATAGGTAAAAATACCTCTGCTTTATCTCGTAAAATACCCTCTAATTCTCTTTTACTGTGTTTCGAAGTACCTTGAACTTCTTGCAATTTTTTGTCGATTTCTTTATGGACTTCTAACATGAGTTGAGGCGCTTCCCCCTTTTGTGCATACCATTCTAATTCTTCATCCTCTTTATCTCGCGTCATTCTTAATTGGTGTTTATAACTGGTATTTCTTCTAATTTTAGCTTTTGCTCAAAGAGAAGTGTGACATTCCCGAATGTTAAGCTACCTTTCCCCATATCTATTATCGCTCGTCTCTCACTTAAAAAATCTGCACCTATAATCAAATCTACAGTTAGTTTAGGTATAATCATGAAGTTGGCTTCGATCTTTTGACCTTGACACGAAAGAGTTAACCTTATTTGTCTCGTAACTTCCGCAGCATTGTTTCTAATAGGACCTCTTACTTTAATCTTACGTGTTTTCAGAACTGGAAATTCCTCATTGGCATTACACTGCATGAATAAATTTTCTGAGATCGCAGTCAGTTCACTTCCGCTATCAATTACAATATTGACTGGGATATGCTTTACCATGGCCTTAACAATTGGTTGAATTTGAAAGGGTTGGTTCTGTTCTTCTTCTTCTTGCATCAACGAATCCTCCACTGAATCATGCATGAGTCTTTTTAGGAATTTCCCTTGTGAATTCGAACTTTCTGTAGGATAAGCTTCGACTGCTGCTTCTCTCTCTTTTATTTCCTCTTCTCTATTTCTTCCTTCATTTATGCTTTGTTCAACATCCTCTACTTTTTCCTCATCCTCGTCTATCTTCTCCTTCTTCGTCGCTACTTCCACATAATCGCATCTAAATGCTCTAATTATCGCTTCATAATTTCCTTCATTATATACGTTGGGTTGTGTGCCCACTCGTAACTTATTTTCAACTTATGTCGACTGCGCATTATCCTCATTGAATTCGCTTTCCCTGGTTTCCATCTCAAATAGCTCTGCAATACTCATTACTTCGTCCTTTCCTCCTACATTCGTTGTGCATACCTCTGGTAATTCATCTTCCTCGTCAGTATTCTCCCAATTAATTTCGTCCCAACACGATATTGTTATTTTCTTCTCTTCGTTTTCATCTGGTCCCTGCGGATTTGTTTCTTCCTTCTTCTCTTCTCGTGATAAGATTTTTACTTCTCTGTTCAAGGTGCTGCAATTGTCCTGGGTCGGTGTGCCATTCTCTTTGGCATGGGCGCTTAGCTGTCAATTCGAACGTTTATCGGGGTTTGGTGGTCTTACCTCCACCTCTTCTATCTGTATTCTCTTTTCTTGTTCAGCTTGTTGATAGTGGTTTCTTTGTTGATAATTTGTCAGTCTATTGGTTCTCCAGTACCTGTTCCGGTTGTCGTTATTCCCTCTGTAATAGTTGTTGCCGTTCCTGGGTTAATTATAGTTATTGCCATATTCTCTTCTAAATCCATAACCGATTCTTTGGCCCGCATCTCGTGGTCGTGCGGTAGCGTTCTCGCTTCCCACGCCCGGGTTCCCGGGTTCGATTCCCGGCGGGGTCAGGGATTTTCTCTGCCTCGTGATGGCTGGGTGTTGTGTGATGTCCTTAGGTTAGTTAGGTTTAAGTAGTTCTAAGTTCTAGGGGACTGATGACCTAAGATGTTAAGTCCCATAGTGCTCAGAGCCATTTTGAACCGATTCTTTGTTGAAATCTATTGTCGTTTCTTGGTGCGAAGTTATCACATGGTTCGTAATTATTGTTTCTTCGTACTGTGTCTTGTGGATTCCATTCCTTTTTGCTTTCGTTTTCACATGCGCTTCGTCTTTTTCTTGCGTCATCTTCCGAAAATATGAACTCTAGTTACCTCAGAATACCTTTAAATGCTTCGACATCATTGCCTCCGCGACCTACTAATGATTGCTGGTATTTCAATGGTAGCTTCATCGCGCATAATTTAATCAACTCTCCGTCACAGTATGGTACATCTAAGCGTTGATTTTTCTTTGCCATTAATTCGAAAAATTTCACGGGACTCTTCTCTCCTGAATTTTCAAAATATGGGTTCTGTAATAATTCGTACTTCACTCTGTCCTGTGCTTCGCTGGACCAATATCATGCGAGAAACTTCTCTATGATATCTTCGTACGAGCGGCATGTGGCTGCAACATTCTGCATGGTTTCTGCGACTGTTCCTGAAATTTGTGCACATATAAAGTATAATTTGTCTGCTAGCGTCCAGTGTTCTGATAATCCTACTCGGAATTGATCAATAAAAGTTCGTGGATGTAATGAGTTTCCTTCTCGAAAGTCTTGAAATTTTCTGAATGTGAGGAAATGATCGTTGTCATACTTCGACATAGTTCCATATGAAATTCGCGATTCTTCACCACTTTTGTTTCTGATCATTTCTTCCGTCGTTCTTTCCGGTTGTGGTAGATCCATTGGATATTTTCCACTGTAACTTTCACGTACCCGCGGTGCAGGCTGTCTGATTTCACGTTTGTTACTTTCCGCCTGTGATTGGAATCGCAAATGCATGATATCTTCGTTAATTGTTTGTTTTTTCCGCTGCTGTTACAGATACGGATGTGGTTGCAGACTCTGTGCTTGTTCGATCCAGTTCACTACGCTCTTCAATGGTTTGCAACAACTCTGTTCGCAATTTCTGAAATTGTCGCTTCGTTTGCGCTTCTATTATGACTATGCGGTTATCATATCTTTTCAGCGCTGCTTTTGTGATACGTTTGTGTAACACACTGTTTTCAACAATTTCAAGCGCTGTACCTGCTGCTTGTCTAGTAATTTCGTTTATCTGTTTCTAGTTTCTTGACTTCTCCCTGGTTGTTGTTACGTAATGTTTTGATCTCGTCCTGAATGTCATTACGCAATGTTTGTACGTCCGCTTGTACCTTGTCAATGTCTGTTCTCAATTGATTGTGACCTGCTATTAAGTTCCCTATCACTTCTCGAGATTCTTTTGCCTCGTCTTCAATATGACTTAGGTGTAACTGAATTTTTTTGTTTTGTTCTTTAATCTCATGCATTTGTCTCACGGTTTCTGCATTCTGAATTTGAATTTGATTCGCTATGTCTTTATTTTGCCTTGTCATGGTTTCCGTAATTTGTTGTAATAATTCTGCCAGATTGTGGGTCCTATTGCGTTTTCTTCCGACGTCCTACGCTCTGTGGTTTTGCCCAAGAGTTGGTTCGCAACCGATTGTATTGAACTGTGCTGTGACACGTTTCTGCTCGCATTCCTTGTACTCTGTGGTGAGGGAGCTCTCATTATTTGTACTATGGGTTCTACGTATTCAAGACGCAAGTTAAAATCCTCATCGACTGTCTCTCTACTTTCCTGCTCCTCTGTCGTGTGCTGACTTACGTTTTCTTTGCCTTGATGTACATTATCCTCGTTATGGTGCGTTATATGTCCTATTTCTCGCGATACTGCATCGTCTGTTGTACTGTCCTCTATTCTCTGTCCATTTTCATGCTGGGTCTCTACCTCAATTCGGTCAACGTCTCGATCTGCCATTGCTAATCTTTCCGAATCCCTCATTTTCTCTTTTAAAAGCAATTCACGCTCCCTACTTCGAGTCAACATGCGCTCATACGATCTCACGCGTTTCATGAACTTTTTGCACACATGACTTGACAATCAATTCACTTAGTTGTTGGGTCAGAACCATCTTGTCAACGATGAATCCGCCACCCGTGCGCTTGCATTGGAGAGAAAATTCTAAAAATATTAAAATTCACAACTTAATTAGGCTATTGTCTCTGCTGCTATAATGTCACACTTTCTATTGAATGCTTTCTTACTATATATCGCTGCAGCTACTGTTTTCGAATATGTATAACTTAAAGAAAAAATTTTTTACTATGAAAATTTTTCAGCAGGATATTTTTCTGACGTAGTTAGGCATGTGGTCGACCTTCAATCATGATATTTTACCATCCTGGCAGGGTCGCCATTTTCTAACATTCTGTGTTGTGTCGTGTTGTTCTATATCGTGTCTCCCTACCACTTTCGCACAACGATGCTCTGAGCGTCTTTGGAGGGAATTCACTAGTTTGAACCTGGGACCTGTTACTGGTAAAGAGACGCCAGACCACACATGACATGTAGAATTCAGAAGAGTTCAGTGAGACTAGCGATGATGTAACCAAATACTTAATGATTTCAGCATCAGCTCCACTGCACTCCCTGTAAAAGAATCTTAATACTAACTGAATTTAGTGGAAAGGGTTCAAGGCTTTCCTATTTTTAGTTAGCTGGTAAAATAACGCCTAAAAAGCAGTTAAGTTTACCATTGGAAATTTTATTCTACTCACAAAACATTGTTTACAAATTGCACTATTGATAACAGGAAATGTTTTAATACAGGATGGTAAAAATCAACTGCGTTCGACAAAAATGTAAACGAATATTCCCTGAATGGGTCTCCAAGTTCTGCAATGGATCGAAGGAAGACCTATGCCATATCACATCTATAATCGAGGTTTAAATTAAGTTTCACAAAAGAGAAAACTATCAAAATGGTCTTCAGTGGCCCTCAATTATCTTTAATTACTTATCTAACTTGTCGTAAATTACAGTGGCTGATGTGGCTTCTCAGTAAGTATATAACAGAAAAATCATAGCGTTTCAGATTTTTACTTCAAGTGGCAAATGTGAACACCATGAGCTTTAATTGACGATCGACACTACTATTACGCAAAAAGGGGGTGTAACAGATGAGACTTCTGCAGTTCTGAGTGAAGCTTTATGCGCTGTTATGCGGCATCGCGTGCGTTCATTACCTTGTCGGTGTTGGTCAGGGGGCGGCGAGCAGCACAGCTCCGCTCACCTCGCCATCTCAGAAGCAACTCTCTCCTAACTTCTCCTTACTACAATTTACCGAAGTTGGCTTAAAAAAACTATTTGGCTGTGTTTTCATCTGACCAATCAGGGTCTCAATGTTAACGTTAAGCTCCGCCTGTAAAAATTCTGTCCATACAATGAGAAACGTTATACATTTCGTGGTGGGGCAATGTTTTTAAAGTTTGCAACGTAACAGAGACGCGAAAAAGTCTCACGCTAAAACTTGCAGCTGGGGTGGTCCTGGTGGTTAGCTGGCGACGTGGGTGTCCAGTCCGTCCCTTATCGTAGGGCCTTCTAGCTTAACACGGTTTTGCTCTCGGCTTCTGTTCTCGTTTCTCCCCTCGGAACTGCGTCTGTCTCACGGTGGGAAGGTACGACATGCATTTAGGCATTCTTGTGTTAGTCTGTGGTATTCCATTTGCTCACTCGTTACTCGTATTACTTTGGTTAATTTAATGTCACGATTTATTCGGAGCTATGTGACATACTACTGGATTTGCTTATCATGTCAGGGTTTTCATCGAAGGTGTTGGATTTGCATGACACCCTACAACTGAGGAGCTACTTGATTGAGAAGCGGCTCCGGTCTCGGAAACTGACATACGGCCGGGAGAGGGATGTGCTGACCACATGCCCCTCCATAACCACATCCAGTGATGCCTGTGGGCAGAGGATGACACGGCGGCTGGTCGGTACCTTTGGGCCTTCATGGCGTGTTCGGGAGGAGAATTCAACCAATAAATTGAATTCTACCATCTGTTTTGCACACAAGTGGGCCTACGTGATTATTCCATTTCATATTCCTACAAAGTGTTATACCCAGGTAACTGTATGAGTTGGCCGTTCCAGCCGTGATCGATAGGTATTATAGTTGTAGGATACTACGTTTTCTTCGTTTTGTCAAATGCATTGTTTTACATTTGTGAACATTTAAAGCAGGTTGCCAATTTTTGCACCACTTTGAAATCTTATCCAAATCTGATTCAATATTTATGCAGCTACTTTCAGACAGTACTTCATTATAGATAACTTCTCCAAATGTCTGAAATTACTATTAATATTGTCTGCAAGCTCACTAATGTACTAGACCAAGGGAACCACATTTTCCTGGAGCACATCTGAAGTTACTTATACATCTGGCGATAACATGCCGCGTCCTCCCTACCAAAAAGTCCTCACAAAATCTCATTTGTCACTCCATATGGTCGAACTTTTGGCATTAAAAGTAGGTATGGTACGTAGTCCAATGTTTTTCGAAAATCAAGAAATACTGCATCTGTTTAACTGCCTCGATCCAAAGCTTTCAGTATATCATGAGAGAAAAGTGCGAGTTGAGTTTCACGTGAGCGATGTTTTTGGAATCCATACTGTTTGGCGTCGTGGAGGTCATTCTGTCCAAGATACCTCATTATGTTTGAGCTCCGAGGAATTGATTCACAGCAGTTGCAGATTTTCCAACGATGTGCGTGTCAGTTATCTAATAGCTCCTTGATCAAGCACAGGATTTCTGTCAACCGAGGAACTGAAAGACTGGTAGAACGATCCGATCTTTGTTTACAGACACTTGGTGACTATGTTAAAATAAAGTGCCACTTATCTTTGTCACTTAGAAGTGTAACGCAGAATTCAATACAA
This sequence comes from Schistocerca piceifrons, assembly GCF_021461385.2. NCBI lineage: Eukaryota > Metazoa > Arthropoda > Insecta > Orthoptera > Acrididae > Schistocerca > Schistocerca piceifrons. Next base: position 116,964,694 of record NC_060138.1, read on the forward strand.
ATTTCTTGGCCTGTCATAATATTATCGATGGTGAATTTTCCAGCATTTAGACTCACGAGGTAATAATTGCTTAACTGAACTGTTTGATCAGTGGTATTGTGCTAAACGTTTAAACACAAATAAATACCTATTGATTGTAACTGTATCTACAGTTATCATATGTAAATAGACTACGGTGAAAAACCTCATCAGTCTCGTAAACTGACACACGGCAGTAGGAGCGGCGTGCTGACCACATGCCCCTGCATATCCGCATCCAGTGACGCCTGTGGGCTGACGATGACAGGGCGGCTGGTCGGTACCGTTGGGCCTTCATGGCGTGTTCGGGCTGAGTTTCTTTTTAGACAAAAGTGGGATAACCTCTTAATATCGTGTCGGACCTCCCTTTGTCCGGCTTAGATCAGCAACTCCACATGTCTTGGCGTCAACAACCTCTTGGAAGTTTCCTGCATAAATATTGAACCAAGCTGCCGCTACGGCCGATCATAAATGCGAAAGTGTTGCCGGTGCAGTGTTTTATGCGAGAATTAAACTCTCAATTGCGTTCCACAAATGTCCGATAGTATTCATGTCAGGCGACCCGGGTTATCAAATCATACACTTCAGTTGTCCAGAATGTTACTCAGACAAATCGCGAACAGTTGAGGCCCAGTGACATAGGAAATAGTCACCCATCAAAATTACATTGTTCTTTGGGAACATGAAATCAGTGAATGGCTTCAAATGGTCTCCAAGTAGGCGAACGTAACTGAGAACCCAGTCCATTCGCCGGCCGAGGTGGCCGAGCGGTTCTAGGCGCTACAGTCTGGAACCGCGCGACCGCTACGGTCGCAGGTTCGAGTCCTGCCTCGGGCATGGATGTATGTGATGTCCTTAGGTTGATTAGGTTTAAGTAGTTCTAAGTTCTTGGGGACTGATGACCTCAGAAGTTAAGTCCCATAGTGCTCAGAGCCATTTGAACCATGTTTGAGCCAGTCCATTCCATGTGAACGTAGCCCATACTATTTCGGAGCCACTGCTAGCTTGCACAGTGCCTTGTCGACAATCTGGGCCTAAGGCTTTGTGGGGTCAGCGCCACTGGAAAGCTACCATTAGTTCTTACCAACTGAAATCGGGACTTATCTGACCACACGGTGTTCCAGTCGTTCAGGGTTCAATCGGTATGGCTACGAGCACTGCAGAGCCTCTGAAGGCGATATCGTGCTCCTACCATAGGCCATTGACGCCTAATTCCGCCGCGCTGACCGAACGGTTACTTTCGTCGTACGACCCACATTGATTTCTGCGGTTATTTCACGCATTGTCGCTTGTCTGTTAGCACTGAAAAGTCTACGCAAACGCCGCTACTCTCCGTCGTTAAATGAAGGCTCTCGGCCACTGCGTGAGAAGTAATCACCGAAATGTGATATTCTCGGCACACTCTTAAACTGTGGATTTTGGAGTATTGAATTCCTTAACATTTCCCGAAATGAAATGTCCCATGCGTCTGGCTCCAACTACCAATCAGCGTTCAATGTCTGTTAATTCCCGCCGTGCAGCCATAATCATGGAAATCGTTGAATCACCTGACTACAAATGACAGCTCCTCTAATGCATTGTTTTGTATATATTGTGTGTGCGATACTACCGTCAGATCTATATGTGCGTATCGCTATCCCTTGTGGTTTTGTCACCTCGGTGTATGTGCGTAAAGACCTGTGGAATACAATTAGTAGAGGGGCGGAAAGATTAGTGGGACGTGTACTATGGCATCCGAAATTCAGAACACCAAGGCAGTGAGAGAAACTAGAAATTCTAATTGTGGGAGAAACTGAGACATATCTTAGGAAGCAGAAGAGGCTTATTTGTGGAGAAGACCTCATACAATTATTCATAAAGCGTTGGACGATATAAGTGCTGGAATGGTACTAATAACGAACGAGTAAATTATTAACTGATTATGGGGTTATCTGCAACAAACAGAGAGCACGATTCTGGCGAAACTGAATCGATATCAAACAGACACTATTATCAAAAATGGTTCAAATGACTCTGAGCACTATGGGACTTAACATCTGAGGTCATCTGTCCCCTAGAACTTAGAACTACTTAAACCTAACTAACCTAAGGTCATAACACACATCCATGCCTGAGGCAGGATTTGAACCTGCGACCGTAGTGGTCACGCGGTTCCAGACTGAAGCGCCTAGAACCGCTCGGCCATCCCGGCCGGCACTGTTATTGTTGTGTAAATAGACTGTATAGGTTTTCATGTTGGTAACGCCACGTAGTGCTCTGTATGAAAATCGCTGACTGCGCTGTGTGCAGTCTATGGCTGGTTGGAGTCATTGTTGGAATATTCACTTATGTAGTGTTGGGCAGTTGGATGTGAACAGCGCGTAGCGTTGCGCAGTTGGAGGTGAGCCGCCAGCAGTGGTGGATGTGGGGAGAGAGATGCCAGAGTTTTGAGCGGACGATCTGGATGTGTGTCCGTCAGAAAAAAGGAAATTTATTTCATTGGACGTCACAAAATTATATATACATGATGACTTTTGAACTCTAGTAAGGTACATACATTGTTTGTTCTCTATCAAAATCTTTCACTTGCTAACTATGCGTATCAGTAGTTAGTGCCTTCAGTAGTTTGAATCTTTTATTTAGCTGGCAGTAACGCTCGCTGTATTGCAGTAGTTTGAGTAACGAAGATTTTTGTGAGGTAAGTGATTCATGAAGGGTATAGGTTATTGTTAGTCAGGGCTATTCTCATGTAGGGATTATTGAAAGTCAGATTGGGTTGCGCTAAAAATATTGTGTGTCAGTTTAGTGATGATCAAAAGAGAAAACTATCTGAGTACGTTCAGTTTTACTCAGCTGTTTCTGTATCAAATAACGTAAGAGTTTTTCCAGAATTGTCATTCTTAATATTTCAAAGGGGACGTTTCAACTGTATGCATCGCAATCCTTAAACAGCGAAACTTTGGAGGATTGTGACAATAGAAATGAACTCGAAAAATTTGTCAAGGGGGCAAAGATTTTAATAATGCTGTGAGACGAGAACGGAGTCATCGGTAAAGGCGAAGGACGGAATATAACAGTAGAATTCATTCTTGTTAAGCGAAATGAGAGTTCAGGAAGATTAACAGAGTTTTATGTAGTCGTTCTAGGTGCTCAGTCCGGAGCCGCGCGACTGCTACGGTCGCAGGTTCGAATCCTGCCTCGGGCATGGATGTGTGTGATGTTCTTAGGTTAGTTAGGTTTAAGTAGTTCTAAGTTCTAGGGGACTTATGACCTCAGCAGTTGAGTCCCATAGTGCTCAGAGCCATTTTGTATGTAGTCTTTGAGAATGCACTTTTCAAGAAATAATGGAACAGACCAGCTATAGTAAAATACTCCTCCTAAGTGTAATGGCAACGGCCTTGCAGCAGTGGATACACCGGTTCCCGTGAGATCACCGAAGTTTAGCAATGTCGGGCGTGGCCAGCGCTTGGATGGGTGACCATCCAGGTCGCCCTGCGCTGTAGTCTTTTTCGGGGTGCACTCAGCCTCTTGATGCCAATTGAGGAGCTACTCGACCGAATAGTAGAGGCTCCGGTCGAAGAAAACCATCATAACGACCGGGAGAGCGGTGTGCTGGCAACACGCCCCTCCTATCCGCATCCTCACCTGAGGATGACACGGCGGTCGGATGGTCCCGATGGGCCACTTGTGGGCTGAAGACGAAGTGTAAAGCCACATAAGAGCAACAATAATTTCACAATTATTGATTTGACAATTCTTGACATATTGTGTTTATATGACATTTGTTTTCGAAATGTCGAATCAGTGATAAAATCCCATGTTATTGACCCTACCAGATACGGTAACATAACAAAGACGACATGTAGTGAAGAGAAAACTGAAACGCAGTGACATAAATGCTCTATATAAAGACTATTGAACAATCACTTTAGGCAGCACAGAACTAATAGCATAATGATTAGAAATGTAAAAGATAAACAGGTAACAGAGGTAGAAATTTTAGATTCAGTGAAAGAAAAAGGGATAAATTTCATAATTTCTCAAGAATTGAACCCAACATAAAATGAGCAAACATTGAAAAAACTATAGCGATCTGTTTCTGAATCACAGAAACGTTCTACTAATTTAAGGAATAAATGCCCGAATATTGACGGAATACAGAATTGCTAGAGGCATTAAGCCAAAAGGCGGACTAAGGATTTTACAAGATCAAGAATGAAGCCTGTCACATCTGTCTGTGCATTTCGTTCTTTCCGAACTCCAGTGAAGACCTCGTGCTTACCACGTTGGCATAGATCTGCACACTTTGAGTATGGACACTAACTTGGGGGACAGGGGAAAAACGCGAGAGGTTTTTGTCAATACGCTAGAGTAACATACAGACTGTGGCAAAACACACTAGACGCAAGGGACACAATTGTGTTCGACGACACTTCTCTCTTCGCAAGTCGAAATGTTTTCTGGGAAGAGTAACGAAAGAGGCGATTGAGATCAGGATATTGGAAACCAGCCTCAGTAGGCGGCGGAAACCAGCAACCGAGAATATCTTGGAACTTGGCCAACAAGAGGCTGAAGTGGGCAAAGCAAACGTGAAATGAAAACTTTATTAGAATCGTCTCGCGAGAGAGCACGACTGACGTCACAGCCGACCACGCAGCCACATAAGAAACGAACATCATCCGCATTTTGTCCCGATTATTCCACTACAGCTATAGTCTCCGTTTTTCGTGATATTGTACCTTGCTCTACCAAACGGAAATTTATGTTAAAAACTGTTTGTCTCATATTCGTTATCTTCACTTGGCTACAATTTTAGAGAAAGCAAAAGTTGTTTTTGATGTTTCTACATTATATTGAATACTATTATCCATTCTTGAAGTGCGTAACATTTTAGCTAATACAGCGTACGCGGGTTATATCCGTATTGGGGAGTTGTAAATAAGAGAGTTGTCTTTAAAAAAGTATTGATCAAAACTACATGGAGAATAATTGTCTCAGTTGGAATCTTGGAGCAGACGCAACATTACAGTGTGACTCTGTAGTACACAACAACACACCCCATTAAGTGCAAACAATCTCTTAACTATGTTTCTAGGTAGACACTATTAATTGCTGTAGTAGTGGCCTGATATTATTGTTTCCATCCAAACGCAACGTCTCTAAAAGAACAGAATTTTTACACAATCAGACATCAGACACTGTCGAAAGGTTATGCACGCCGGAGAAAAAGAACATGAAAATAAATACACAAACAATTTTCTATGCCGGGCATCCGCAGCTGCCGAAGATAATGATGAATGAAAAAAACCGCTGACAGCTGATGAAACTCGTTATAATTGACCACACTTCCGGTTTCACGGCTTACAGCGGCGTCGTCAGGTGCAGTCTACATATTTAAGAACTGAAATGTAATCATAAACCGTGTTGTTAATTGTTGGTATTTTATAAAGATTATTTGAAGAGTGAGTCTCAAATAAGAAGCTTTATATAATAGCGACAATGTGGAATGCAGTTTATAACTAGAGTCCAGTCCTTAAATATGTATGTAAAGCTGTGGCTCTGAGCAGTGAAACCGGTAGTACACGGTCATTTACAACCAGCTTTTACCAGCGTCCAGTGGTGTATTCATATATCATGGAAAGAAGCTCTGATTAGTCTACGGGGCTTCGAATTGCGCAAAATTTTGCAAGCAATCGTAGATCGGAACAGCTAGTGCCACAGAAAGCAGCCAATCACTGACGAGCATAGAGAAATGTTTGCATTTAATCTAACGTACCATATTTAACATCAGTTATACCAAGAACTGCAGTTAAAATAAAATCAGCTAAAGATAATGATTTGACACGAACACGACAAACTTTAAATTCCTATGTTTTAGCTCGTTACGTTAGGTACGAACATTCTGTGATGTTTACTGGTTTGACTATTAAATCAATTACGCTCAAGGTATCGTAATGCCAATAACTTGGTAAGATAATGAGCCGTAGGGCGAAAAAAAAACGTTACAGATAGATAATCGACATGTGATACTGTAAGGTGCAATTGTATTAGTAATTAAATCTTAAGGCTGCTTGTTGCAGTTACCCATCATAGGCAGTTTATGATCAGTTTATGATTACTCGCAGTGATGGTGATGCAGCTAATATTGGAACAAGTGGCATCGTCCAAAGATCGCTGCGCCACGCGAAAGTCGATAACACATATCGGTTTTTATTCAAGTGAAAAGGTGTGATTATGGTGCATCTCCTGGGCACGCGACAATATCGGTTGGACCTTAAGCGACTAGAAAAAGATTGCCTGGTGAGATGCGTCCGGATTTCAGTTGGTAAAGTCGCGACTTCAGTCGATAAGAGCTGATGGTAGGGTTAGAGTGTAGCGCACACCACAAGATGCCATGTATCCAAGTTGTCAACAACGCACTGTGCAATCTGGTGGTGTGTCCATAGTTGTGTAGGCTGTGTTTAAGTGGAACGATCTGAGTCCTCTGGTACAACTGAACCGATCATTTACTGCAAATGGTTATGTTTGGCTAATTGGAGACCATTTGAAGCCATTCATGGCTTCTTGTTTGCAAACAACGAAGGCGTTTTTATGCACGATAATGCGCAGTGTGATCGGCCCACAGTTGTTCACGATTGGTTTCAAGAACATTCTGTGTTGTGTATGAGGCGGAACTAGGGGCACCATGGAAAAAGGGTGACCCGGCTGAGTCACGCAATTTGACTCAGTCTGATCAAGAGGCGTGGCCATTAATTGCACGCGTTGATCACGTAGGCCGACGTGAGGATCAATGAACTATACTTGACGGGATGTATCTGGAACATCTTAGGTGATTAGAAAGTTAGTAGACAGGAATACCGTTAAATACTTAGCTTTAATTCAGCATCAGCGGTGAACGTCGATCTTGACTTTATACAATAATATTTACAAGTGCAGTTATAGACTGAACAGCGAATACTTCTTTGCAATTCTGATTGCTTCATAAATGTAGATCAATTGCCAATGCATAAACTGTACGTGGCGCCTCGCTAGGTGGTAGCTACCGACTTAGCTGAAGACTATGCTAACTAGCGTCTCTGCAAATGATATCTCTGAAGATATAACAAGTGAACCATTCATATTGACGTCGGATGTAGAACTGGCCAGAGCGCTAGCTTGTCTCCTAAGACCAGCCGAGTGGCGGCGCTCGGTCTGCTAGCGTCGACAGTGTGTACAGACGGACCGCGGCCGATTTGAAGCCTACAACCTAGCAAGTGTGGTGTCTTGAGGTGACACCACATTCTGGACAGTTCAAGCGAATGATTTGGCCGCCCAGATCACCCGACATGAATCCCATCGAAAATTTATGGGCCATAATCGAGAGCTCACTTCATGCACAAAATCCTGCACGAGCAGCACTTTCTCAATTATGGACGGCTATAGAGGCAGCATGGCTCAATATTTGTGTAGGTGACTTCCAACAACTGTTATTGACTACATGCGAAGTTGCTGCACTAGGTTAGGCAGAATGAGGACCTACACGATAATAGGAGGTATCCTATGACTTCTGTCAACACAGTCTATTTCATTTGTTGTAGTTCAGATGAGCCATCCCCCAGACCAGTCAAAAAAGCACAGTTATGTCGAGACGATTGCAGAGTTCATGACGTGAATGGCGAACCACAAGGAGAGTCCTGGGAGCAGCGTTCAAAATGGCTCTGAGCACTATGGCACTTAACAGCTGTGGTCATCAGTCCCCTAGAACTTAGAACTACTTAAACCTAACTAACCTAAGGACATCACACACATCCATGCCCGAGGCAGGATTCGAACCTGCCACCGTAGCAGTCGCGCGGTTCCGGACTGCGCGCCTAGAACCGCGAGACCACCGCGGCCGGCAGCAGCGTTCACAAACAGTCCAAGGAGATATCACAATCGAACTGAACCGAATCGAAACCGAGCGAGGTGGTGCAGTTGTTAGCAAACTGGACTCGCATTCAGGAGGACGATGGTCATTCAGATTAACTATTTCTGTGATTTTCCTAAATCACTACAGGCAAATGCCGAGATGCTTCTCTGAAAGAGTAAGGCCGATTTTCTTCCCCATCCTTAAAAAAACGAACCGAGCTTGTGTTCCGTCTTGCAAGAACCCCCAACTTGAACTAAACCTCCATTAATGTCTCAGTTTAGCCAGTGAGTTCTTAGAGGATGGTGTAAGAGGCATACAGTTTCATTGGCCGTGATTTTCCTTCCGAGTTTTGTGGAGATTAAGAGAAGCAGTGTTTTAACTATCTGAGTCGTCGTGTGGGATTCTTTCTATCTGTTTTGCTGAAAAGTACTCGAAGTTTATGTCCCTCTACATCTACATCTACTTCCATACTCCGCAAGCCACCTGACGGTGTGTGGCGGACAGTACCTTGAGTATCTCTATTGGTTCTCTCTTCTATTCCAGTCTCGTATTGTTCGTGGAAAGAAGGATTGTCGGTATGCCTCTGTGTGGTCTCTAGTCTCTCTGATTTTATCCTCATGGTCTCTCCGCGAGATATACGTAGCAGGGAGCAATATACTGCTTGACTCCTCGGTGAATGTATGTTCTCGAAACTTCAACAAAAGCCCGTACCGAGCTACTGTGCGTCTCTCCTGCACAGTCTTCCACTGGAGTTTATCTATCATCTCCGTAACGCTTTCGCGATTACTAAATGATCCTGTAACGAAGCGCGCTGCTCTCCGTTGGATCTTCTCTATCTCTTCTATCAGCCCTATCTGGTACGGATCCCACACTGCTGAGCAGTATTCAAGCAGTCGGCGAACAAGCGTACTTCAACCTACTTCCTTTGTTTCCGGATTGCATTTACTTAGGATTCTTCCAATGAATCTGGCATCTGGCATCTGCTTTACCGACGATCAACTTTATACGATCATTCCATTTTAAATCACTCCTAATGCGTACTCCCAGATAATTTATGGAATTAACTGCTTCCAGTTGCTGACCTGCTATATTGTAGCTAAATGATAAGGGATAGCTTAATGCAGTTTCAGCTCCGGCTGGGTGTCTGTAGAGTGCAATACTGCTTCCTGTGATTCTAAGTGATGAAGCTGGAAGTTCGATTATTGGAAATAAAAAACGGTTCAAATGGCTCTAAGCACTATGGGACTTAACATCTGAGGTCATGAGTCCCCTAGACTTAGAACTACGTAAACCTAACTAACCTAAGGACATCACACACATCCATGCCCGAGGCAGGATTCGAACCTGTGACCGTAGCAGCAGCGTTGTTCCGGACTGAAGCGCCTAGAACCGCTCGGCCACAGCATTGGAAATAAAATTGAAAAGGATACCACTATGATGTATATGTTTAGTGAATAACAAAAACTGATAATATCGATATAATGGATAATATTCATCATTTTGATTTGCAGCTACATTTGTGTTTTGCTGGGAGTTAACCTATCTTCTAGAAAGTAATTTACTTTGTCGCGATGTTTTCGCGCCTATATTCGACATTGCGACTAACTAAATTACATTCTGTAAGATAAGTTAACTCCCAGAAAAAACTTTCTCATCAACATCGTTTGGTTGCAGATGACTAGCTACCTGTAATAATTAACACACAAGTGATCCGGAAAATTCATGCACACCAAATGTAAAGGTATTTACAAAAAGAAACGATGCATTGTTTGAACTAAACATCGACGTAATTTTATAATCATTTAACAAAAATGTTCACATTACAGAATAAATAAAAACGAAAACCCACTGATGATGGCACAGTTGTGCCGAAACATGTTTGAGTACTGAGGAAAAACGGTGTTTTGCATAACTGGCGGACCTCATCATCAACATCATCATCATCATCATCATTTAAGACTTTCAGCGTTCAGTCTGGAGCATAGCCCCCCTTATAAAATTCCTCCATGATCCCCTATTCAGTGCTAACATTGGTGCCTCTTCTGATGTTAAACCTGTTACTTCAAAATCATTCTTAACCGAATCCAGGTACCTTCTCCTTGGTCTGCCCCGACTCCTCCTACCCTCTACTGCTGAACCCAGTCTCTTGGGTAACCTTGCTTCTCCCATGACCCCACCATCTAAGCCTGTTCGCCCTGACTGCTACATCTATAGAGTTCATTCCCAGTTTTTCCTTGATTTCCTCATTGTGGACACCCTCCTGACATGGTCCTGTTGTGGACTGGCAAGACAGCCAATCCACAATGACGGGTAGCCGAAAGGCACGCATTTAAGCTCACGCAGGATGGCGTGAGGTCTGGAACAGGTGAGGGATATGAGACTAGCAAAAATAGTACGTATCTGTTGGAATACTTAACTTTAATCCATAATTGGTGAACATCGGTCTGACTGTACATGCATCACAAGATAAATAGCAATTGATAATGGCGCATTGCTAGGTCGTAGCAAATGACGTAGCTGAAGGCTATGCTAACTATCGTCTCGGCAAATGAGAGCGTAATTTGTCAGTGAACCATCGCTAGCAAAGTCGGCTGTACAACTGGGGCGAGTGCTAGGAAGTCTCTCTAGACCTGCCGTGTGGCGGCGCTCGGTCTGCAATCACTGACAGTGGCGACACGCGGGTCCGACGTATACTAACGGACCGCTGCCGATTTAAAGGCTACCACCTAGCAAGTGTGGTGTCTGGCGGTGACACCACAATATACTCTGTCTATCTTCATCACTGGCTCTCATTTATTTCCACTTTCTGTTTGTCTTTATTCCACCGCCTGACACTGTCTACTTCATTCTTTTCCTAGCAGGATGGATGGATGTGATAGATGGAGAGGTTTGTATGGGCGCACGATGGCAAGGTCTTCAGCGCCCACGCAAAAACAGATTGAGATGGGTGCCAAGAAAATACCCAGAACAGGAAGATAAAACAGAACGTAAACGCCCGGGTTCCCGGGTTCGATTCCCGGCGGGGTCAGGGATTTTCTCTGCCTCATGATGACTGGGTGTTGTGTGCTGTCCTTAGGTTAGTTAGGTTTAAGTAGTTCTAAGTTCTAGGGGACTGATGACCATAGATGGTAAGTCCCATAGTGCTCACAAGGGGAGGCCGCCAATTGTGAAATTCAGATTCGATTCATACTGCGCATAATAAAAGCTCATGGCCAGAGGTGCAACGTGGCAAAGCACCAAGATGCACTTCTCAGCCGTTGTCGAGAAAATCGACAGTTAAAAGAAACCGTTGCGGTGAAATACTCTCGACGATTAATAGTTTTCTACAGCGTCGTGGCGCAGCGGTAAGCGCTCGGGATCGGAATCCGAAGATCGCCGGATCAAATCTCGCGCCATGCAATTTTTTTTTTATTATTAGTTTTTTGTAATTCAAATATATATATATATATATATATATATATATATATATGTATGTATGTATATATATATAAAATATTAACGAATTGCTTATGCATGTTGGTGAAGGCGGATCGCTCTCCAATTGTACCGCCTCCATTTTTGTTTTTTTTTAGCAGGGTGTACCAAAGCTCTCCCGTCCGCACTGATTTTCGACAATGTTATAAGTTGCGCTAGGGACCGCATCTACCTTCTTTCGAAGTTAGCAGGCAACTACGCTGTTATGCGGCGGCTCGTTTCGGCCCATTCAACATCTGTCATTCAAGTGTAACGAGCGAGTAACGGAGTTTATCTTTCATACCTGCCACAGCAAATTTGTGTTCGTGGGGTCTCTATTCTAATTCAAACGTTTGACTTACGCTATACGTATTCGTTTCGGACTATCGTTTCTACGTCTTCCGTTAACTATACGTGGTTAACATTATGAAGACAATTAATAACATTTGTGAAATACAACTTTGTTTGCGGAAAACATAATGATGTCGCCAGTTTTTCCACGACAAACGACTTTCAACAACTTATTATATGCATAATTGTTGCAACTGATTGCCGGGAATTATATATATATATATATATATATATATATATATATATATATATATATATATATATATATATTTGAATTATAAAAAACAGATACTAAAAAAAGGTTGCATCGCGCGAGATTCGATCCGGCGACCTTCGGATTACGAACCCGAGCGCTTACCGCTGCTCCACGACGCTGTAGAGAATTATTAATCGTAGAGAGTATTTCACTTGAACGGTTTCTTTTAACTGTCGATTTTCTCGACAACGGCTGAGAAGTGCATCTTGGTGCTTTGCCACATTACACCTCTGGCCATGAGCTTTTGTTATGCGCAGTATGAATCGAATCTGAATTTCACAATTGGCGGCCTCCCCTTGTCAGAGCCATTTGAAACAACCAGAACGTAAAACGCAGTCAATAAATGTTGGAAAACTAAGTGCGTACCCACACCAAAGCCTGGGACGAAGCATTCCGTCAATAGTAAAATATGAATGGCACAGGAAGAAAGTGGTAGAAGGAGCCAAAACAATATAGCCGATGGAAGTGGCTGGCTGACCACAAGGAAAAAAGGGAGGAGCCCGCCACTCTGCAATACACGAAAACTTCCAGCCCAAAAGTGTAGGCCAGAGTCCAGACACATCGCAAAACTTTAAAATCCTAATTACACTCGTCTTATCATCAGCTACAATAGAGGCCAGATCTCCACCAATATTTCCTTCTTCCCTTTCACTCCGTTAAAATGTGGCACACAGAGATGTGCACACCAAAAGCATCACAAAACGGGAGCTCCTCTCGCTGTAATAGAAAGCTATGTGTGAGAGGACAGTGCCCAATCCGAAGACGCGTGAGGGTCACTTCATCCCGCCTGTGCAACCGGCAGGAGGAACGCCACGGCCGGGTTCTTGACTTCACCAGCCGCAGCTTACTGGCCGTCACCGCCCACAACTCCATGCGCTTCTTGTGGAGTGCAGAAATGACAGAGTGCAAGGGAATATGACACTGGACGACATTCTGCTCTCTGCAGGCCTCCTTGGCAGCCCGATCGGCCTGTTCATTGCCCCATATTCCTACATGACCAGGCACCCAGCAGAAGGACACCTCCTTACCCCGCCGTTGGAGCAAGTACATTTGGTCATATATCAGCTGGACCAGCTCCTCTGCTGGGTACATATTCTGCAACGATTGTAAGGCACTAAGGGAATCGGAGCAGATGAGTATTATTCTGTCACCGTCAACTATGTTCCACAGCAACTGGATCGACCTGTTTGTTCCACTGTCTTCTTTCAGTATTTACTACTTCTGCGTCTCATTGCCAATGCCGGTGTCTTCTTCGCTCTCAGAACAAAAAAGCGCGAATGCGTTCTCATGGCAAAATGTTTGGGAAACATTTTAAAGGTGCTAAGGAACCTCACGTCCGTCGGTCGTTGTAATTTAATATATTATTTATCGGTAATGTTGATTGTTGTCGACTTACGTGGTGGGCCTTATTCAAAATGATATTTCATTCAATTTTGATTTACAAATGAATGCTTTTGTGAAGTTCTCTTTTTTAACAATATTAAACTTCAGTGGAAATTATTTGTTACGTTAATGAACGTTAGACTCGCTGAATCTTAAAACATGAGCATATAAGTTGAACAATATAATAAACTTTTCATATTAATTTCCTCGGCTAGTCAGTTCACTTTAAAGCAAAAAATCTTTAGTTATTAATTACAATTGCGGCCCACACACGCGCGAGAGTATTTTTTCTTACCTCCGTTAGCCATTGCGTTGTAGTCGGAGTCCTGGCTCTGGCTCTCGGCTGTTGTACTGAAAATAAGAATCTTAAAGCTACGTATTTTCTGCCGCGTCGGGCGGCTGTGGAGAAAAATGTATATTATGTTAATAGCGGGCGAGTTTTTCGCTTCCGCTAATTTTTATAAGTTAATTTCGCCACGAAAGGGCGTCGTTGACTGCATCGGCCGCTGCGATTGTTGCACTGTAAATTACTCGAATGCAGGCTAATTCAAGGAAGGCGGACATGAAATCGGGATCACCTCTTACAAATTAAAACTGAACAATAATATTAAATCAATATATAATCTGCTTAATTAGTACAAATATGCCTACATTTGCCAGCACTCGCAAGATGTCCGTCTACACGCAACCAACACAAAAGAAGAAGTGAAGACGACGAAAAAATTAACAAAAGAGCGTAACTTGTCGTCTCTTTAGATCATTTTGTTATATTTCTTTGCCCTCGAAACTTACACAGAGAAATTATTACAATACTGATACATGTAGAAAATGCATATTATTTAATGTTTAAATGTCTCTTCTTTATAAATACTGTTTTTTAAGTCTTTTCTTATTATTTCACTGGGGACGCTATGTTGTTGTTGTTGTGGTCTTCAGTCCTGAGACTGGTTTGATGCAGCTCTCCATGCTACTCTATCCTGTGCAAGCTTCTTCATCTCACAGTACCTACTGCAGCCTACATCCTTCTGAATCTGCTTAGTGTATTCATCACTTGGTCTCCCTCTACGATTTTTACCCTCCACGCTGCCCTCCAATACTAAATTGGTGATCCCTCGATGTCTCAGAACATGTCCTACCAACCGATCCCTTCTTCTAGTCAAGTTGTGCCACAAACTCCTCTTCTTCCCATTTCTATTCAATACCTCCTCATAAGTTATGTGATCTACCCATCTAATTTTCAGCATTCTTCTGTAGCACCACATTTCGAAAGCTTCTATTCTCTTCTTGTCTAAACTATTTATCGTCCACGTTTCACTTCCATACATGGCTACACTCCATACAAACACTTTCAGAAACGATTTCCTAACACTTAAATCTATACTCGATGTTAACAAATTTCTCTTCTTCAGAAACGCTTTCCTTGCCATTGCCAGACTACATTTTATATCCTCTCTACTTCGACCATCATCAGTTATTTTGCTCCCCAAATAGCAAAACTCCTTTACTACTTTAAGTGTCTCATTTCCTAATCTAATTCCCTCAGCATCACCCGACTTAATTCGACTACACTCCATTATCCTCGTTTTGCTTTTGTTGATGTTCATCTTATACCCTCTTTTCAAGACACCATCCATTCCGTTCAACTGCTCTTCCAAGTCCTTTGCTGTCTCTGACAGAATTACAATGTCATCGGCGAACCTCAAAGTTTTTATTTCTTCTCCATGGATTTTAATACCTACTCCGAACTTTTCTTCTGTTTCCTTTGTTGCTTGCTCAATATACAGATTGAATAACATCGGGGATAGGCTACAACCCTGTCTCACTCCCTTCCCAACCACTGCTTCCCTTTCATACCCCTCGACTCTTATAACTGCCATCTGGTTTCTGTACAAATTGTAAATAGCCTTTCGCTCCCTGTATTTTACCCCTGCCACCTTCAGAATTTGAAAGAGAGTATTCCAATCAACATTGTCTAAAGCTTTCTCTAAGTCTACAAATGCTAGAAACGTAGGTTTGTCTTTCCTTAATCTTTCTTCTAAGATAAGTCGTAGGGTCAGTATTCCCTTACGTGTTCCAACATTTCTACGGAATCCAAATTGATCTTCCCCGAGGTTGGCTTCTATCAGTTTTTCCATTCGTGTGTAAAGAATTCGCGTTAGTATTTTCCATCTGTGACTTATTAAACTGATAGTTCGGTAATTTTCACATCTGTCAACACCTGCTTTCTTTGGGATTGGAATTATTATATTCTTCTTGAAGTCTGAGGGTATTTCGCCTGTCTCATACATCTTGCTCACCAGATGGTAGAGTGTTGTCAGGACTGGCTCTCCCAAGGCTGTCAGTAGTTATAATGGAATATTGTCTACTCCGGGGGCCTTGTTTCGACTCAGGTCTTTCAGTGCTCTGTCAAACTCTTTACACAGTATCATATCTCCCATTTCATCTTCATCTACATCCTCTTCTATTTCCATAATATTGTCCTCAAGTACATCGCCCTTGTATAGACCCTCTATATACTCCTTCCACCTTTCTGCTTTCCCTTCTTTGCTTAGAACTGGGTTTCCATCAAAGCTCTTGATATTCATGCAAGTGGTTCTCCTTTCTCCAAAGGTCTCTTTAATTTTCTTGTAGGCGGTATCTATTTTACCCCTAGTGAGATACGCCTCTACATCCTTACATTTGTCCTCTAGCCATGCCTGCTTAGCCATTTTGCACTTCCTGTCGATATCATTTTTGAGACTTTTGTATTCCTTTTTGCCTGCTTCATTTACTGCATTTTTATATTTTCTCCTTTCATCAATTAAATTCAATATTTCTTCTGTTACCCAAGGGTTTCTACCAGCCCTCGTCTTTTTACCTATTTGATCTTCCGCTGCCTTCACTATTGCATCCCTCAAAGCTACCCATTCCTCTTCTACTGTATTTCTTTCCCCCATTCCTGTCAATGGTTCCCTTATGCTCTCCCTGAAACTCTGTACAACCTCTGGTTCTTTCAGTTCATCCAGGTCCCATCTCCTTAAATTTCCACCTCTTTGTAGTTTCTTCAGTTTTAATCTACAGTTTATAACCTATAGATTGTGGTCAGAGTCCACATTTGCCCCTTGAAATGTCTTACAATTTAATACCTGGTTCCTAAATCTCTGTCTTACCATTATATAATCTATCTGATACCTTTTAGTATCTCCAGGGTTGTTCCATGTATACAATCTTCTTTCATGATTCTTGAAGCATGTGTTAGCTATGATTAAGTTATGCTCTGTGCAAAATTCTGCCAGGCGGCTTCCTCTTTCATTTCTCTCCCCCAATCCATATTCACCTACTATGTTTCCTTCTCTCCCTTTTCCTATGACCGAATTCCAGTCACCCATGACTATTTAATTTTCGTCTCCCTTCACAATCTGAATAATTTCTTTTATTTCATCATACACTTCTTCAATTTCTTCGTCATCTGCAGAGCTATTTGGCATATAAACTTGTACTACTGTAGCAGGCATGGGCTTCGTGTCTATCTTGGCCACAATAATGCGTTCACTATGCTGTCGGTAGTAGCTTACCCGCCCTCCTGTTTTTTTATTCATTATTAAACCTACTCCTGCATTACCCCTATTTGATTTTGTATTTATAACCTGTATTCACCTGACCAAAAGTCTTGTTCCTCCTGCCACCGAACTTCACTAATTCCCACAATATCTAGCTTTAACCAAACCATTTCAGCTTTTAGATTTTCTAACCTACCTGCCCGATTAAGGGATCTGACATTCCACGCTCCGATCCGTAGAACACCAGTTTTCTTTCTTCTGATAACGACGCCCTCTTGAGTAGTCCCCGCCCGGAGATCCGAATGGGGGACTATTTTACCTCCAGAATATTTTACCCAAGAGGACGCCATCATTTTTTTACAATAAATGACCAAAATTCCTGCCTTCAAAAAGGGTACGAAGTTGACATCAGTGAAGAAATCCATGGCACGTCGCGAATGATTGTCACGGCCTCACATGACCAAATACGTTCACTTGTTGGACAAATTACCGTGCATTCGTTGCTGAATGACTGTTGCTTTATTAGTGTAACTCCACAATGGTATATTCCCGACCTATTGATCGATTCAATGACACATACTATGCATTGACGTCTTCTGGTACCTAATCTCCAACAGGTATGGTAGCTGTTGTGACCGGTCGACACTACTTTCGTTCTCATTGCGGTGGGTTCTTTGATTGATTGGTGAGATGGGAGATAAGATTATCGCTCATGAAATATTAATTCATTTTATTACGTTAATGAATAAAAGAGTTACTTAATTTGGGCACACTTTTTGCCACTGGGTACTGGGTAATTTGTAACAGTTTTTTGAGCAAAGCATTAATTGATGCACAGAGTAACAGAGTATTTTTTTACATTCAACATTTACTACAGTACAAGTTCTTAAGAAACTTTAACAGATCATTGATCCTAAATTGAGATGATGACTGCGTCAGATGAGGTCACTATCTGGCCTGAGCTCTGGCATGCTCAACACTATATTGACCTCAGCATGAGGGCGCAGCTATGCTGCGAGGGAGGTGTGGTGTTCTGGAGTGCCTCCCATTGGTTGTTGCGGATTGTAGCGAGCCCTCACTAACGTCTGTGGTATCAATTCGCGTTGCCAACTTTGGTGTGGCACCGCGACTTCTTGTCGATACCACAGTCTCAGAACGGATATGGTGATGGAACGTTGAGCTGTAATGTGTGTACTGACTGACTAGGCCAACATCAGTAATTGTTACATTTTTTGAAAACATTGATTACAAGCTTCGAGAAAATCGACGTTTCCATGTACACTTCACAAGCAACCTTTATTTAGCAGGGGTTCCAAAATATATCATTGCCCTTTCCATCATATTCAGTGAGGGTACGAAATGTTAATGAACGTTTGAATTGTCACCTGTGGAGAGTGAAAGAAGACGTTTTAAGGACCATATTGTACCTGAAACAGCTGAGAGGGGGCGCCCATTGCCTCTCATGCAAAACAATAGATACGCGGCATTGCTGACAGAGCACTCGAATGCCTCTGTTAGCTGTGTCTCTGGCTGCAACCATGATGGCAGTGTGGCGCCACATTTGAAGATAGTTGTGAACTCCCTCCAGAGAGTAGGCAGCTCCCTCGTGACACAGTACAGGTTGCCCTGTCTCATGGTCGAACAGTGGACTCCACACTGCATTCTGGGATATTCCTCTGGGTGTCGCAGGATGGAGGTGTAGGCAGTGATCCAGAGATGAGAATCCTTTACTACACACATGGCTGAGTACTTACGTGTTCCAGACTATGTTAGTTTAGGGCTTAAGACATACTCTAAACACTTCCTTGGCAGCAGCTGAGAAAGGTTTCCGTCCTTCCAAAATCGCATTGTAGTGTCGGCTGTTGCTATTCCAAGCCATCTGGCTCTGATTCCAGCACCAATCGGCCGTGTTTGGCTTTGCAAGGAATAACACTCACGCCCGTCTGCAGCTGGCTCTGTTTCGAGTCACATCCACTTAGACGTATTTTTAACGAATGTTATCGATACCCACAGTAAGTGATGCACTTGCCCACCTGTAGTACACAGTGGTAGTTGCATATAGCATTGTAGCATTGTAATTTTACTTTTAGCAATAATAATAATAATAATAATAATTTCGTTCAAAATGGTTCAAATGGCTCTGTGCACTATGCGACTTAACTTCTGAGGTCACCAGTCGCCTAGAACAGAACGAATTAAACCTAACTAACCTAAGGACGTCACAGACATCCATGCCCGAGGCAGGATACGAACCTGCGGCCGTAGCGGTCGCTCGGCTCCAGACTTCAGCGCCTAGAACCGCACGGCAAAAATTTCGTGTGGCACAGTAACCTGAGGCATATCCTAATCGAATGGGATTTTGGCGATTTACTTTCCCTTACCTATGCTGTCATAAAAAGCCGACCTACAGTTTAAAGAAGCTTGCACAGGATAGAGTGGCATGGAGAACTGCATCAAACCAGTCTCAGGACTGAAGACCACAACAACAACAGTTTAAAACGGAATCCGAACCACGTGTCGCTTCTGGCGAACCTCCAGATCATTGGCATTGAGTTATAGGTTAAAAGGTAGACTGAAAAATATGTGGTCTGACTGGAATTTGACCATGCCACCTCTTGGTTCCCATACCCACCTCTTGGTTCCCACTCACGCACCCCACAGCTAGGCAACCTAGTCCAGCTGGTTATTTTTTTAATAAAATTCTGCAAATGCTATGACGTTGAAGTCCTCCTCAAAGGGCCATTCAAAACGATTAGAAACAGTGAATGTTATAATTTACTTTCAAAATTACTTGCATATATCAATAAAACGTTCTCGGGTTTCAAGCCGCGTCAAGTGGTTTACTGCCCACGAGCTTTCGGCAGAGATCTCCTCTGCCATTGTCAAGTGGATGATTGTCGTGTGGTTGTCAGTTCAGTGCTTATATAGCCGCGCCGTCGCTCGTGACGTCACTGGAGCTCGGTCCCGCACCATATATGGTAATGTTTTGGCCGTGCGACTGCCGGGCCCGCGTCAACTCCCTCAACACCGGACCCCACGCTGTACTCAGCTGGAATCCACCGTCTCTATTGAAGGTGTTGTCAGAAATCCTAATCACTATGGCCTTGTTTATCACGCTATCCCAGAAGCCATTAATCCGTTTAATAACAGACGTCTCATCGAATGCAGTTCGGTGTCTGTTTCCCAGAGCATGTTTCTACCAACGGATATCGTCGCAAAAGCATGCATTCGTACTGGTATATGTCATCACATGAACTATATGATGCCACTGTGGCTACCTTCGCCTATAATGTCAAAAATATACTAGCAGATCATCATCATCATCAGCCAATTCAATCATTAGATGATGTGGCCTCTTCGAGTCGTGGATTCAGGTAGGCTTTCAGAAGTCTTCTCCAAGTGGGACGGTCTTGGGCAGTTCTCTTCCAGGTGTTACCAGCGATCTTCTTGATGTCTTTGTCCCATCTGTCTGGTGGTCTTCCTCTAGGCCTCCGGTGCTCTCTCGGACTCCACTCCAGTACTAGCTTCGTCCATCTGTTGTCTTTTCTTCTTGCGACGTGCCCAGCCCACTGCCATTTCAAGGAACCTACTCTCTCTAAGATGTCATTAACCTTCGTCACAGACCGGATGTCATCTGCACTTTTCCTGTCCTTTCTTGTACAGCCCAGCATTGATCTCTCCATGGCTCTCTGTGCTGTCCTAAGTTTCCCTTTTGTGAATGAGTTCAGTGTCCATGTCTCGCATCCGTACGTCATCACAGGAAGAATGCATTGATCAAATACTGCTTTCTTCAGATTTACTGGCATTTTTGATCTGAATACTTTTGAATTCTTCCCAAATGCTTGCCAGCCAAGCTTGATGCGTCGATAGATTTCTGGTCTTATGTCTCCCTTCATATTTATAATCTGGCCAAGGTAGACATATTCACTGACCTCTTCTAGTAGACTGTCCTTGACTTTCACATTTCCAGCTGGGACCCCAACACTAGCAGATGCCTACTGAAAAATCAGAGACAAACTGCCCGCCTACTCATGGACACACCGATGTAATGTTATATAAATTTGTTTGTCCCCTGCCACTTCTCCTACTGTTTCCTCTTCTGTTACACGTGGTTTTATTCTTGTCGGTACTGTAAGTCCACTTCACCATCGTTTATTTAGAGAAAACAGATACGATGTATTCATAGTGTTGTAGCAGACTGTCAATGAACTGAAATACACAACTCTCGACTATTTATAAGGAGAAGTTTAGCGACAGCTAACGTCACAACAGCTTCACGGGAATCTATAGCTTATATCTTGTAGCTTCTACAGTGATGGAAGATTGTAGAGCGTCAGCTGCTGACAAGAGGGCATGTCTAGGACTTCAAAATATATAAACAGAAATACGCAACTACCAACCGCTTTCGAGAAAGTGAATTTTGAAACATCTAGGGGCGTTTATATGGTAAGTGTCCGCAGCCGAGCGACAGACAACGATGTGTATCGGTATACCCAACAGAGGGATCTTTCTAGAGTCTCTATCCTACAGTAGAGGGTCAGAGTATGAATATTACAGACTTCCACTTGCTTAGGAAAATGGAGAAAATCGGTTTCTTCTTTTTGCATTTGATGTGGTCTTCGTTGGGCCTGATAGGACTTACGGAGGCAGCATTCTTTCCTGGTCGGTTCCTCAGGAAATAGAAAAAAAGTGCTTTTTTACTATATTTTCGCCGTCACCAGTGGACCAAAACCCAGCCGAGGATTCCAAGACAGCTATGCATCGTAATTTTTACGATGTATTCCTAAGAACCCGAACTCCAACAACCTTGAAAAGTTCCTTCCTATCTTTATCCCTATACGACATAAACAGGTACTAAGTTACCGTACTTGTACACGTAAAATATGCATGTAAAATCCGGTGCGAGGCCAAAACATAGTTTACAAAGAAAAATAGCGCGGAAAATATGCTGTTATGTGTCTCTGTTATCATCTGGGAACCCCATGTTGCAGTACTGAAGCACATACACAACTTTTTCCACGTAAAATCCGGTCTGAGGTGTAAAATTAGTTTCGCAGCAGTTTCACACAATTAAACTAACTAAATCTTACTGAATGCCTTCTTCGGCAGACTTAAAAATGTTCGCAAAAATTTTTGCATGTGAACATAATACTGATTTTTTATTGTGAGACAGGAAGACACTGGTAGTGGCTCTTTGCAAGAAAAAAAGGCAGTCTACCGATCAATCGTCATTTCGGCCTCCTCTAGAAACACAGTGTTGGTTCTTCTGCCAACACTACAAAGTTGATGTGTTCAATGCAGGGATGTCGTTTGTGACGCTGGAGCGCCCGCCGGCGATCTTTAATCGCTTCAGCGATCTCAGGCGATCGCCAATGCACAGTGCGCCGCCGAGGGGACCCAGAAGAACGGGGAATGGCAGATTCGGCGGCAGTAACGATGCCGGTGGTGACCGATTGAACCACCACATCAATGTCATCACTAGAGAGAGGCTCAATAGCGGCAGTGGAGGAAAACAAGTCCCAGTCAGCCTTATTCATAGCCCACCTGCAAGGGCGCAGAGAAGACTGACGCTGTGGCAGTGACAGAAAGATCGGAAAGTGGTCACTACCACACAGGTCGTCATGCACTCTCCATTGGGCAGACGGTAAGAGGCTAGGGCTGCAGATCGAAAGGTCGATGGCGGAGTACGTGCCATGCGCCACGCTGAAGTGTGTGAAGGAACCATCATTTAAAAGCGAAAGATCGAGCTGTGCCAATAAAAGCTCAATGGTGGCGCCTCGACCTGTCGCCACTGACCCACCCCACAGAGGGTTATGGGAGTTGAAGTCGCCCAGTAACAAGAAAGGTGGCGGCAATTGGGCTATCAGCGCAGCCAAGACATGCTGCACGACAGCACCATCCGGTGGAAGGTAAGCACTGCAGATGGTAACAGCCTTTGGCGTCCACACCCGAACAGCGACAGCCTCTAAAGCTGTTTGTAGAGGTACAGACTCGCTGTGAAGAGAGTTAAGGACATATATGCAGAAGCCACCAGACACCCTTTCATAAGATGCCCGGTTCTTACAATAACCCCGATAGCCACGGAGGGCGGGGGTTCGCATTGCTGGAAACCAAGTTTCCTGAATAGCAATGCAGAAGAAAGGGTGAAGGCTGATAAGTTGTCGGAGCTCAGCTAGATGGTGGAAGAAACCGCTGCAGTTCCACTGGAGGATGGTATTGTCCATGTCTGAGAAAGGCGTGACGGGACTTGGAAGGCAGATTACGCCGCTGGGTCACCTGCTGCCTCCAATTGAGCACCGGTGCAAGCACTATCCATGGCGTCTGAGGGACCGGCGAGATCGAGGTCCTCAGCGGACGCCAGAATCTCCACCTCGTCCTCAGACGCAGAGCTTGTAGGAAGCAGTGGGACGGGTGCCACCGCATTGTCGGTGGTCTTCTTTATCTGCTTGTTGCGCTGTGCCTTCAGTGGTTCAGGCTTCATGGGCTTCACTGGGTCAGTCTCAGGGACGGACGACGACTGTGAGGTCCTACGACCAGGGGCTGGTGGTTGTTTCAGCCACTTGCGGGTGTCCGCTTGTCCACTGGTCGGAACTTGCGAAGGGAGGTCCCCAAGGGATCCCTTCCTGGCGAGAGTAGCTGAAGAAGTCTTACGCTTCTCCGGCTGGGAAGGGGGAACTGATGTCCCCGATGGTTGGGAGGGTGTTGCTCCTGAAGAAGATGGAGCAGGAGCAACAGGGTGTGAAGTGCCCCCCACAATCAAGGGGGCTGTTGGATTCTGACCAATCACAGAACCAACCGTACGGGACTACACAGGAGATGGAAGAACCATCGTTGCAGCAGTGGCGTAGGTTGACGTCATTGGCACAGGATGGAGCCTCTCATACTTCCGTCTAGCCTTGGAGTAGGTCAGGCGGTCCAGGGTTTTATATTCCATTATCTTCCGTTCTTTCTGAAAGATCCTACAGTCCGGCAAGGAGGGGGAATGGTGTTCTCCGCAGTTAACACAGATGGGAGGCGGAGCACATGGAGTATTGGGATGTGAAGGACGTCCACCATCTCGACATGTGATGCCGGAAGTACTGCGGGATGACATGTGCCCAAACTTCCAGTATTTAAAACACCGCATCGGAGGAGGGATATATGGCTTCACATCACAGCGATAAACCTTGACCTTTTCGGGTAAAACATCACCTTCGAAGGCCAAGATGAAGGCACCGGTGGCTACCTGATTATCCCTCGGACCCCGATGGACGCGCCGGACGAAGTGAACACCCCGTCGTTCTAGATTGGCGCGTAGTTCATCGTCAGACTGCAGTAGAAGATCCCTGTGGAAAATAATACCCTGGACCATGTTTAAACTTTTATGGGGAGTGATGGTGACGGAAACATCCCCCAACTTGTCACAAGTGAGCAATCTCCGTGACTGGGCAGAGGATGCTGTTTTGATGAGAACCGACCCAGAGCGCATCTTGGACAAGCCCTACACCTCCCCGAACTTGTCCTCTAAATGCTCCACAAAAAACTGGGGCTTGGTCGACATAAACGATTCCCCATCAACTCACGTACACACGAGGTACCGGGGTCAATAATCTCCACTGCCTTCTTTAGCCATACGTTCCTCCCATGGAGTGGCCAGGGAGGGACATGATCTTGGTTCGTACTTCTTACCATTGAGGTTAGACCTCAATCGCTTAGAGACTGCTGGTGGAGGCCCACCAGCGAGAGATGATGTACAACGCTTCATTGCGGGTCATCCACCCTGACGCCACCCACTCCGACCAGGGGATCTCCCCATGGGCGCCACCCAGCCACAGCAAAGATGGCCTTTGCCGGGAGTCCCGATGCCTCAGAGGGATAGGCATCTACTCCTCGGCATATGTGGGGAGGTAGCAGCTCAGGCATCAGCAGTGCGATCCCTGTGTAGTCAGGGGGCTACCACCAAGAGGGTACATGACGACCTCACCACAATGGACTGGCTACCGCGCTGGATGTCGGGTGTCGAAATATCCATGTACATCACGAGGGCAAAGATGGAAGCGCACAAAGGAGGGAATGTATGCTATCCGGAAAACACTGCAGCGGATGTGGCCGGAAGCTCGATGTAAATCCAACTCCATGACAATATCGAGTGTGCCAGATCTTAGGGCAAGATGGATTTAAGATGCACCACGTAAGGCGTACTTCCCCAAATGGTACGCACTAATGGAAAATTTGGAAAGGTAGTGGTCAAACCCCTTAGGGGACCATCATATTAAAGGCCGAAACAGTTGAGACTCCTTTTAGTCGCCTCTTACGACGGGCAGGAATACCGCGGACCTATTCTTACCCCCGAACCCGCAGGGGGACAAGGATAGTTTCCTAAACGCTTTAAGGATGCTGCCAGTATTACGTCTGTTTTCCGATCTGTTTTCGAGACCGACTGCCGTTTCAGTTGAAAGCGCCCTTGTGCATGCTGTGATGTAACTCAAGATAAGATGGTTGACCAGAAAGAAATGCACCGCATTTTTTTCTTCAACAATTCTTTATTGAACATAATGAGAATTACACTCACGAAAGATTGATGTTTTATCTGCACACCCTGTTTTTCCACTTGATCTCCAACCCCTTTTAAGGCCTTCCTCCAGCACGAAACAAGGGCATGTACGCCCTGTCGGTACCAATCTTTGTCTTGGTGGCGGAGTCAGTGCTTCATTGTATGAATCACCTCCTCATTGTCCTCAAAGTATCTTCCACGAATGGCATCCTTCAATGGCCCGAACAAGAAGACGTTCGCGGGGGCTAGGTCAGGGCAGTCGGGTGGATGAGGTAAAAATGTCCAACCTTGTTTTGCGATGTTTTCAGCAGTCCTGAGACATGTGTGGGGCCGAGGGGTATCGTGTTGCAACGAAAATCTCCTGGGTTGCTGTGGCGCCGAAGTCGCCGGAAACGAGTCTTGAGTTTTGTTAATGTGTTAACCTATACTTCTGATTTAATGGTACAGCCTCTTGGCTGACATCAACGAAAATAACACCTTCACAGTCCCAGAACACGGTGATCATGACTTTACTGGCGGAAGCAGTTGCTTTGAATTTTTCTTCTGTGGGGAGTGGGAATGGCGCCATTCCATAGACTGTCGTTTGTTTCGGGATGCAAACAGTGAACCCAGGTTTCATCACCTTCACCATCCTGGACAAGAACGCCTCCCCCTCATCTTCCAAACATTGGAACAAATCAAGACAGAATGTTTTTTCTGTGTGATTTGTGATCCACCATTAGACACCGCGGGACCCATCTTGCACACACTTTTGGATATCCAAGAGTGCGGATAATTGCATCCAAACTTCGTTAGCTGATTGACAGATGCAGCGCCAACTGCCGAGTCGTAATGCGTCTGTCCCCGCGAATGACGTCAGCTCGCGACAACAAGTCGGGTGTGACAGCCGTGGATGGCCTCTCCGACCGCTGCAAATCGTGGAGCTCCGCCGAACTACCTTCTGATGACCTCACCCTTCGTGCCCAGTGACTGTCTACATCTACATCTACACCTACATGGATACTATGCAAATCACATTTAAGTGCCTGGCAGAGGGTTCATCGAACCACCTTCACGGTTCTCTATTATTCCAATCTCGTTTAGCGCGCAGTAAGAATGCACACCTATATCTTTCCCTTATTTTATCTTGGTGATCGTTCCTTCCTATGTAAGACGGTGTCAACAAAATATTTTCTCATTTGGAGGAGAAAGTTGGTGATTGGAATTTCCTGAGAAGATTCCGTCGCAACGTAAAACGCCTTTCTTTTAATTATGATGACTGTAATTCTGTCGACAGTAAATGCTCCATAGTCTATCGTCGGAAGTGACGGAAACTTGGCCTGCTCACTCAGGTGGCTTAATTAATAAATACCTAACGTTTCGCATTCGTAGCATCGTTTTCCGGTTAGAAAAAAATAGTGCATTACTTTCTGGTCAAGCCTCGTAAATGACATTTTAAAGACAAAGCCTGTTAACGTTAAAACTGCCCAGGATGTCTACATTGCTTTCCTAATAAAGAGTTTACATGTCTCCACAATGAGGTTTCAAAAGAACCACAAAATTTCGATCAACGTAAGCTTTTGTGTGTATGCGTGTGTGTGTTTGGGTTGGGGTGGGGGGGGTGGGGGGGGGAAGGAGTTTTTCCGACAACGAAAGTCACGGTTACATGGCAACCTGAGCGCGAAAATTTGCGAAACTGCTTGCGTCTGTCAGTATGCTGACAGTTAGCAACAGGTGAAAATTGTATTATTTCCTCAGTGCAGAAAAAAATAAATAATGCTGAAAAATTCTTCTGTTTGTGTTCTTTGCTTTTTGACAAATGTGAAACATAAAACCAAGTCGACTGTAGTGCGACTGCATCCTCATTTATTTTTTTCCCTTTCATGCGCTCAGACAGCGTGGCGTGGCGGTGGGGGGTGGAGGGGGGGAGGTGTGGGGTGGGGGGTGGGGGGACAGAATCTGCCACGCCAAGTTGAGTGCTGTGGCATTCGTGCCAGGCCACAGCTCGCTTAGGTATGTTAAATTTTGAATTCTTAAGGAAGAAATACTACACACGCTGTCTTCAATTTAATTAAATTTCCTTTACTTCACGTATACGGCCACAAATTTTTTGTCATCAGGCTACCGGTTTCGGTCTAAAATGACCATCTTCAGGTCTGCAGCAAAATATGGGAAAAACACAAATACACTATCAGATTGTCTACAGCTTAAAACAGTAACATAGACCATAATGAAAAGTATTACTGACATACAAGAGCATTTGTGCGCTTTAAATATGAAAAGGCATACCTGTTTTATATAAAAATGTCCTAATATAAGGAGGCGTAGCGGCATCGTCAAATGCTAAACACAAATTCAGCTCCTGCATCGTCAAATATATATAAATAATAGTGTATACAAGAGCCATCTTGTCAGCAGCACTACTGTTCAAAACACACTACCGTTCAGTAGCCACAAAATGTTTGAGTTGCAAGTTCACCAGATGTCGCTACTGCAGGCGTACACATATTCTTCAATGTTTGAGTGTACGACGTAAAATAAAGGGGGATACAATCGTTAAAGTCTGTAATGGGCTTATAAGGTGTAATAGGCTTTATAGTAATAATAGCAACGAAATAAAGCACTCAAGTTAGATTGTTAAAAAGAAAACAGTTAAGAGACAGTAACTGACATACGCTCAAGTGGCAATACTTTTTACGAGTTTTAAGTTTTGATCTGACGGTGGAATTGCCTAAATATCGTAATAAAAGATGAATCGAGTAATCTAGACAGGTTTATTCGCAAAAAAAAATCCATAATGCTTGTAGACACATGTTTACTCTACAATTCAGAATTAAGAGCGTCGCAGAGCTACTTCTCTGTTTGGAAAATGTGCTTTCTTTGTTAAAGATTTTGGTATACCAATATATTTGCTACACCGGCTCTTTTATCCACAGACCGGCTGACCAGAAAGACGACCTGCGACGTTGACTGCAGTTGCAGCAGAGGCCGACGTCCTCACGTCTATGTCCGAGAACTTCATCGCCTCAACGTAACAGGAGTCTTTTTTTATAATTCGTCCCTGATTTCCTTCATTTCGTTTCACAATATTTTATCTATAGCGAATCACTAATGGAACTATTTGTACGTCAATATCTACAGGTGTAGAAGGTGACTTCAGCGCAAGTGTGGTTTGATATACAACCATGATGTGCGGTGTGGGAATAAAACGCTTCTTTTCACTGTTCAGTTGTTCCCTGTTTTGTACCTTTCTACTCAGTTTTGAGGCGTAAAGCCGTTTGCAAAAAATAGAGATCGCCTATTATAATAGTCATTCTATAATCAGTGAATTTAACTAAACCTACTTCATAGTCTTCGATGAATTTACAATAAGCCAAAAAAAGGAATACATCAAGGGAACACAGACTCCACTTCATAGTGAATATTTAATGAAATATTCACTTTTCTAGTAACCATGCTCTCTCAATTGTCTCGGCAAGTGCTTTTGCAGAATTCAGACTTGAATGGTACGAATGAATAATTATATAAATGTGTAGGTTCTCAAAGACGTGATCATGCATTTTTGTGATGGTTTTGTGTATTGTGTCAATAACAGTGAAAGGAAAGAGTTCGCTGAACAAGGCACCAAGCAGTGGCGCAGTGCTTCGCCATCAACAGTCTAATTCGTAAATCTACATGGTATAACGCTTCGCTAAATACTTGCACTCGTCCAATACCAGAAGTCTAAAAACCCAAATCTGATGACGTTAAGTTAGCGAATGTAGTAATAAAGGATAGGTTACAAGAATCTTGTTGACTGCTAGACTATGAACGTAAGGACTGCATTCCCAAGATTTTCGTATATTTCTCAGTGCTAATATTGTCGTACTTCGCTAACTTTCTGATGTGTTGGCAGAAGAGCCAACACCGTGCTGCTAGAGGAGGCCGAAATGCACGCGTTTACGCTCACGCAGACTGGCGTGAGGTCTGGAACAATTAAAGGAGTTGAGTCTAATAAAGTACGAAGCTCTTGCAATACTTAACTTTAATCCATAATTGGAGAACATCGCTCTTGGTGATACATTAATAACATTCGTAATGTAAACTGGTAATGGCGCCTTGCTAGGTCGTAGCAAATGACGTAGCTGAAGGCTATGCTAACTAACGTCTCGGCAAATGAGAGCGTATTTGTCAGTGAACCTTTCCTAGCAAAGTCGGCTGTACAACTGAGGCGAGTGCTAGGAAGTCTCTCTAGACCTGCTGTGTGGCGGCGCTCGGTCTGCAATCACTGACAGTGGCGACACGCGGGTCCGACGTATACTAACGGACCGCGGCCGATTTAAAGGCTACCACCTAGCAAGTGTGGTGTCTGGCGGTGACACCACACTTTCTGCTTCAAGTATCCTGACTACAATTTTTCCAGCACAAATTATGTTTCCTTTTTCTCATCTCATTTGCAGGTATTTCGTGGAAAAATGTTTGCTGATATGACTCTTTAGGATGTGTAAATAATCTAATTCCGGACATCTTTGAAAGGCTGATGAATGTCTGTACATTGTTCCACGAATACCATTACATTTTACAAGTTAGTTTCCGCGGTTTATTAAATATCTTCCTTCGACTAAAGTTTCTTCATTTGAGTTAAACTACCAGAAACCTTCTAGCACACAGTCAGCGACTTGTAACTGTCCAACCTGGAATATATCTCACAGAATCCACTATAAATCTTACGCAGGGAACCCGTGTAACCATCTTTAGGGGAATAATGACGTTAGGATGTACGTAACCTAAAGGAAATGGATATCATTGGAGCCCCTGAAACAAAGATAATTAAAAATTAAATTATGTAAGTACATGTATGACTAATTTTATCGAAAGAAATGCAGAATTAGAATACTTATGTCTCGCTTCCCGTATACGTATTGTACTTTCAGTAATTAAAGTAACAAATACTATTATTTTCTTTAAAAATTAACGTGAACCAGTCCGCGCCGACAGCTGCCGGTCAGCGGGCGGGCCGGCCGCTGTGGCCGAGCGGTTCTAGGCGCTTCAGTCCGGAACCACACTGCTTCTACGGTCGCAGGTTCGAATCCTGCCTCTGGCGTGGATGTGTGTGATGTCCTTAGGTTAGTTAGTTTTAAGTAGTTCTAAGTCTACGGGACAGATGACCTCAGATGTTAAGTCCCATAGTGCTCAGAGCCATTTGAACCATTTTGAGCGGGCGGATCGATAAGCGAAGGGTCCCGGGTCCGGTTCTCGATGACTGGGTGTTGTGTTGTCATTACTTTCGTATCGTCATAATTGACGTTACTTTTGAGATGGCTGAGTGGGCACTGTTCGAAAGCCAATAAATCACGAAGCATGCTTTTCACCGGAATGAAAAATTATTTTTTGAATGCAAACAACAGAAATATTTCGCTTTGCGACAAACAGTAATTAATTATATTACATTATATCAAGAGACTCTTCGCTGTTTGACAACGTACACTGGAAACTTATTTCTCTTTTTTTTTACTGCGGTGTACGAGACGGGCATTTTTTATATTTTTATACAGATTTTGTTGAAACCACTGAAGTTTTTCATGTTGATTTCGGCACAGTGGAGCAGATTTTAATTAATTTCACTCAGAAACATCGAGTGTCCTCCACACAGTAATATAAACACAGTGGACAAAAATTTGTCGCCCCCGGCCGCGTCCCAATAGTTCCGTGTGACATCGCCTCCAGCCGTGAGATTGGACACAGGGGAGTTCACTTTTGATCAGATATGCCACATCCAACAGAAGCCAGTCGCAGATGATCACATCCTATAGAGATAGCGAACTGTGGGAATGACGACTGCTATGTTTTCTACGGAGTTAAGACTGGCTGATTTAGTGGTCCAGCCGAGGTGCGCTGTTGTGCCTAAATGTCCATCAAACCACAAACATGCGTGTAACTCTATTGTCCTCGTGGAAAAGTTGGTTTCCGGCACGTTCTGCGGATGATAATTTCAGTTTTTCTCAACTATAGGGAAAGTGTCAGTTTTACTATCACAATACAGCGTTGCAGCAAAAAATATGGCAACAAGCAGACGATTTAAAGCACTTCTTGAGTGTTTTTCATTTTTCGCATTTTACAGTTACGTTTCTCAGTCGGTACAAACGAAATCCACACAGGATCACTTCTTTGTCCATCTGTCTCTATGAGTGTTAAAAACACTGTTCCTCAAGAACAGATAGACGTATGAAGTTGAAATTTATGCCTCACACTAAGGTGCAAAAATGTAAGTTCCGAAATCAGTGCAATCAAAATATACAGCCGTTTATGTCACATACTTTGATACGAAAACACTCATCAAAATCTGTAGTGTTCTCCCCATTGACCTGGAATAATTATATTTGGGAAGAAGCTCGAGTATAATGACTTTTCTGGAGACTAGAAATCTACTCTGTAGGGATCAGCATGGGTTTCGAAAAAGACGATCGTGTGAAACACAGCTCGCGCTATTCGTCCACGAGACTCAGAGGGCCATAGGCACGGGTTCCCAGGTAGATGCCGTGTTTCTTGACTTCAGCAAGGCGTTTGATACAGTTCCCCACAGTCGTTTAATGAACAAAGTAAGAGCATATGGACTATCAGACCAATTGTGTGATTGGATTGAAGAGTTCCTAGATAGCAGAACGCAGCATGTCATTTGCAATGGAGAGAAGTCTTCCGAAGTAAGTGTGAATTCAGGTGTGTCGCAGGGGAGTGTCGTAGGACCGTTGCTATTCACGATATATATAAATGACCTTGTGGATAACATCGGAAGTTCTCTGAGGCTTTTTGCGGATGATGCTGTAGTATATCGAGAGGTTGTAACATTGGAAAATTGTACTGAAATGCAGGAGGATCTGCAACGAATTGACGCATGGTGCAGGGAATGGCAATTGAATCTCAATGTAGGCAAGTGTAATGTGTTGCGAATACACAGAAAGAAAGATCCCTTATCATTTAGACAGAATATAGCAAGTCATCAACTGGAAGCAGTTAATTCCATAAATTATCTGGGAGTAGGCATTAAGAGTGATTTAAAATGGAATGACCACATAAAATTAATCGTCGGTAAAGCAGGAAGTAGGCTACAGTACACTTGTTCGCCCACTGCTTGAATACTGCTCATCGGTGTGGGATCCGTACCAGATAGGGTTGATAGAAGAGATAGAGAAGATCCAACGGAGAGCAGCGCGCTTCTTTACAGGATCATTTAGTAATCACGAAAGCGTTACGGAGATGATAGATAAACTCCAGTGGAAGACTCCGCAAGAGAGACGCTCAGTAGCTCGGTGCGGGCTTTTGTTGAAGTTTCGAGAACGTATCTTCACCGAGGAGTCAAGCAGTATATTGCTCCCTCCTACGTATATCTTGCGAAGAGACCATGAGGATAAAATGAGAGAGATTAGAGCCCACACAGAGGCATACCGACAGTATTTCTTTCCACGAACAATACGAGACTGGAATGGAAGGGAGAACCGATAGAGGTACTCAAGGTACCCTCCGCCACACACCGTCAGGTGGCTTTCGGAGCATGGATGTAGATGTAGAAGCTCGGTTCCACAGTGAAAATAAAGGAAAAAATCCTAAAATTGTCAATTTTAAATTACACCACACGATAAAAGTTGTCATTTATTGACGGAGCCCACGTGAGATCAATGACGAGGTTATCAGCGCACTTGTCATTTGTTATCCGACTGTCTGTCTGTTTGCTAAGTTCCTTCTTTTTCTTAACAAAGGGTACATGTTTCAAGTTGAAGTTTAAGTCACATACTAAGGTCTATGGTGTCTAGGTAGTGTAAAAAAATATGCTTCTAAAATTCAATGCAATCAAAAATACGGCAATTTATGTCACATATTTTGATACTCGCTATCTCACTCATTAAAAACTGTAAGATACGGCCCCTAATTTAGAATCATAAAATCTTTCCACAGTACAAGGGAAGAAAAGAAATTAGAAAATTGATAATTTGCAATTAGATAACAAGAAAAAAAGGTTCTACTCTCATTTGTTATCCGACTTCAGATTTAAAATTAAAACATTCTCGAAGGTCTTGGGATACCCGGGATCGATCTTTTGCCAGTATCAGTGTCGATAAAAGGCAAAAATCGCTGAGATTCTCATTGCCTGGGATGTATGAACTTTCTAACGGAACCCCCCAGAGCTCGAATCCTACTCGCACCTGGCCATTTTTTTAAAATACGTATCCATGGAGAAGAACCCTCAGACTTCAAGACGAATATAATAATTCCAATCCCAAAGAAAGCAGTTGTTGCCGGCAGGGGTACCCGAGCGGCTCTAGGCGCTACAGTCTGGAACCGCGCGACCGCTACGGTCGCAGGTTCGAATCCTGCCTCAGGCATTGATGTGTGTGGTGTCGTTAGGTTAGTTAGGTTTAAGTAGTTCTAAGTTCTAGGGGACTGATGACCTCAGCAGTTAAATCTTATAGTGGTCAGAGCCATTTGAGCCATTTTTGAAAGCAGGTGTTTACAGATGTGAAAATTACTGAACTATCAGTTTAATAAGCCGCGGCTGCAAAATACTAACACGAATTCTTTAGAGACGAATGGAAAAACTAGTAGAAGCCAACCTCGTGGAATATCACTTTGGATTCTGTAGAAATGTTGGAACACGTGAGGCAATACTGACCCTACGACTTATCTTACAAAATAGATTAAGGAAAGGCAAACCTACGTTTCTAGCATTTCTAGACTTAGAGAAAGCTTTTGACAATGTTGACTGGAATACTGTCTTTCAAATTCTGAAGATGGGAGGGGTAAAATACAGGGAGCAAAAGGGTATTTACAATTTGTACAGAAACCAGTTGGCAGTTATAAGAGTCGAGGGGTATGAAAGGGAAGCAGTGGTTGGGAAGGGAGTGAGACAGGGTTGTAGCCTATCCACGATATTATTCAATCTGTATATTAAGCAAGCTGTAAAGGAAACAAAAGAAAAATTCGGGGTAGGAATTAAAATCCATGGAGAAGAAATAAAAACTTGAGGTTCGCCGATGACATTGTAATTCTGTCAGAGACAGCAAAGGACTTGAAAGAGCAGTTGAACGGAATGGATAATGTCTTGAGAGGAGGATATAAGATGAATATCAACAAAAGCAAAACGAGGATAATAAAATGTAGTGAGATTAAATCAGGTGACGCGGCGGGAAGTAGATTAGGAAATGGGACGCTTAAAGTAGCAAAGAAGTTTTGCTGTTTGGGGAGCAAAATAACTGATGAAGGTCGAAGTAGAGAGGATATAAAATGTAGACTGCCACTGGCAAGGAAAGCGTTTCTGAGAAAGAGAAATTTAACATCGAGTATAGATTTAAGTCTCAGTAAGTCGTTTCTGAAAGTATTTGTATGGAGAGTGGCCATGTAAAGAAGTGAAACGTGGACGATAAATAGTTTGGACAAGAAGAGAATTGAATTTTTCCAAATGTGGTGCTATAGAAAAATGGTGAAGGTTAGATGGGTAGATCACATAACTAATGAGGTATTGAATAGAATTGGAGAGAAGAGAAGTTTGTGGTACAACTTGACTAGAAGAAGGGATTGGTTGTTAGGGCATATTCTGAGGCATCAACGGATAACCAATTCAGTATTGGAGGGCAGCGTGGCGGGTAAAAATCGTAGAGGGAGACCAAGAGGTGGGTACACTAAACAGATTCAGAAGGATGTAGGTCGCAGTAGGTACTGGGAGGTGAAGAAGCTTGCACAGGATAGAGCAGCATGAAGAGCTGCATCAAACCAGTCTCTGGATTGATGACCACATGAACAACAGTCCACTTCTATCATTGTGGTATTCAGTTTGAAGGCAGTATGATGCAGCTCTCCATGTCAGTTTAACTTTTGAAAGCTTCTTCATCTCTGCATAGATACCGCAACCTTTATGTATGTGAATCTGGTTACTGCAAGAAAGCTCTATAATTTTTCCCTCGACCCCACTTTCATCCTTTACTAGGATGACTATTTCACGATGCATCAGAATGTGTCGTATCAACCGATCCCCTCATTTAGTCAAATTGTGTAACAAGTTTCTTTTCACCCCATTCGATTCAGCGTCTCCTTTTCAGTTATTCGATCTATCCATCGAATCTTCACCATTTTTCTACAGTCCCACACTTATAAAGCTTCTATTCACTTCCATACTAGGCTACACCTGAGATAGAGATACTGGAAAGAATATGAAAACGCATTACCATGTCTAATACGGTGCACGAAAACCGTTGCAGTTCAAATCGGCTTCCAGTCGTCTCGGAATGGGTAAATACAGATTCTCTGTGGTTTTCAAGGTAATCTCATACCTCCTTTCCTGCAAAATAGTGGCAAATTCAGGTAACGATGACGGAAGTGGATTGCGATAACGCACGCTTCTCTCCAAAGTCCAGCACAGTGGCTCAAGATATTGATATCTGGTGACTGCGGTTGCCATGTTCGATGGGACTATTCCTCCACGTATTCAAAGAATCAGTCCTGGATGATGAGAGCGGTGTGAACACTTGCTGTCGTCTTGGAACTGGGATGGATCTGATCAGCCAAAATGTTCACATAGTCCTTCGAAGTGATGTAAACTTGCAGAATACCCATGGGGCCCATGAAATACCACGACACACCTGCCCAAATCACCACCGAACCTTTGCTATTGTCTCACGCTTGGGATGTACATTCGGCCAGAAGTTGGAAGCAGTGTGCAAGAGAACACATCTGACCAAATTACTTTCTTGCATTGCCTCAAAGGCCAAGTTTTTCTGGCTTTGTCACCACGCTTTCCTGTTATAGGCATTTGTTTTTTCATTTGTTTGGTAATTCCAATTTTCCCCGTAATTCCTCGCTTATCGACCTCCCTATGTGTTGTTTAGGCGCTGACAGAGCTCGAGAGGGCGACATTCAGTTCTGCAGTGAGTTTCTTAGCTGCGGTCCTCTCATTTTTCGACACAATCTTCTTTAATGATCGTCTGACACGATCACTCAACACATACTTTCGTCTGCTTTGAGACTTTTTTTGTCTTTTTTCTTACTGGTTTGGTGCGGCCCGCCACGAATTCCTCTACTGCGCTAACCTCTTCATCTCAGAGTAGCACTTGCAACCTACGTCCTCAATTATTTGCTGGATGTTTTCCAGTCTATGTCTTCCTCTATAATTCTTGCCCTCTGTAGCTCCCTCTAGTACCAGGGAAATCATTCCCTCATGTCTCAACATATGCCCTATCATTCTGTCCCTTCTCCTTATGTTTTCAACATGTCCTTTCCTCTCTGATTCTACGCAGAACCTCGTCATTCCTTACCTTTATCAGTCCACCTAATTTTCAATATTCGTCTGTAAAACATGTCATATGCTTCGATTCCCTTCTGTTCCGGTGTTCCCATAGCCCATGTTACACTACCATACAACTCTGTACTCCATACGTACATTCTAGGAACTTTCTTCCTAAAGTTAAGGCCGATATTTGTTATTAGTAGACTTTCCTTGGCCAGGAATACCCTTTTTGCCATTGCTAGTTTGCTTTTGATGTCCTTCTTGCTCCATCCGTCATTGGTTATTTTACTGCCTGGGCAGCAGAATTCCTTAACTTCATCTACTTTGTGACCATCAAAAAATGGCTCTAAGCACTATGGGACTTAAACCTAACTCACCTAAGGATATCACACACATCCATGGCCCAGGCAGGATTCGAACATGCGGCCGTAGTAGCAGCGCGGTTCCGGATGTAAGCACCTAGAACCGCTCGGCCACAGTGGCAGGCTTGTGACCATCATCCTGATGTTAAGTTTCTCGCTATTCTCACTTCTACTACTTCTCAATCCATACTCTGTACTCATTAGACTATTCATTCCGTTCAGTAATTCTTCTTCACTTTCACTAAGGATGGCAATGTCATCAGCAAATCGTATCATTGATATCCTTCCACTTTGAATTTTAATTCCCCCCCCCCCTTTCTTTCATTTTCATCATTGCTTCCTCGAGGAACAGACTGAACAATAGGGGCGAAAGTCTATATCCTTGTCTTATTTCCCTCTTCGCTGTTGTACATATTGTATATGACCCGTCTCTCCCAAAAGTTTACCTCTACTTTTCTCAGAATTTCGAACATCTTACACCATTTTACAATGTCTAAAGCTTTTCCCAGGTCGACAAATCCTATGAACGTGTCTTGATTTTTCTTTAGTCTTGTTTCCATTATTAACCGCAACATCAGAATTGCCTCTCTCGTGTCTTTACCTTTCCTGAAGACAAACTGATCGTCATCTAGCGCACCCTCAATTTTCTTTTCCATTCGTCTCTGTATTATTCTTGTAAGGAACTTGAATGCATGAGCTTCTTTTCCATTCGTCTCTGTATTATTCTTGTAAGGAACTTGAATGCATGAGCTGTTAAGCTGATTGTGCAGCAATTCTCGCACTTGTCAGCTCTTGCCGTATTCGGAATTGTGTTGATGATGCTTTTCCGAAAGTCAGATGACATTATGCCAGCAGACTCATACACTTTACACACCAACGTGAATAGTCGTTTTGCTGCCACTTCCCCCAATGATTTTAGAAATTCTGATGGAATGTTATCTGTCCCTTGTGCATTATTTGATCTTAAATGCTCCAAAACTCTTTTAAATTTTGATACTAATACTGGATCCCCTATCTCTTCTAAATCGACTCCTGTTTCTTCTTCTGTCACATCTGTCAAATCTTCTCCCTCATAGAGGCTTTCAATGTATTCTTTCGACCTATCCTCTCTCTCCGCTGTATTTAAAAGTGGAATTCCCGTCGCAATCTTAATGTTATCACCCTTGGTTTTAATGTCACCGACGGTTGTTTTGACTTTCCTGTATGTTGAGTCTGTCCTTCCGACAATTATTTCTTTTGTGATGTCTTCACATTTTTCCTGCAGCCGTTTCGTCTTAGCTTTCCTGAACTTCCTACTTATTTCATTCCTCAGCGGCCTATATTTATCCAACCCTGAGCTTCCCGGAACATTTTTGTACTACCTCCTTTCATCGATCAATTGAAGTATTTCTTCCGGTACCCACGATTTCTTCGCTTTTACCTTCATTGTACCTATGTTTTCCTTCCCAACGCCTGTGATGGCGCTTTTTAGAGATGTACATTCCTCTTCAACTGTACTGCCAACTGAGCTATACCTTATTGATGCATCTATAGCATTAGAGAACTTCAACCGTATCTTGTCATTCCTTAGTACTTCCGTATTCCACTTTTTTGCCTATTGATTCTTCCTGACTAATGTCTTAAACTTCAGCCTACTCTTCATCACTACTATATTGTGGTCTGAGACTGTCTGCTACTGGGTACGCCTTACAGTCCAGTATCCAATTCGGAATCTCTGTCTGACCATGATGTAATCTAACTGAAATCTTCTCTTAACACCCAGCCTTTTCCAAGTATACCTCCTCCTCTCGTAATTCTTGAACAGAGTATTCGCTGTTACTAGCTGAAACTTGTTACAGAACTCAGTCTTTCTCCTCTCTCATTCCTTGTCCCAAGCCTATATTCTCCTGTAACCTTTTTTTCTACTCCTTCCCTACAACTGCATTCCAGTCTATCATTACTATTAGATTTTCGTATCCCTTTACACACCGTATTACCCTTTCAAAATCCTCATATCTTTCTCTATCTCTTCACCTTCAACTTGCGACTTCCGCGTGTGTACCTGAACTATCTTTGTCGGTGTTGGTTTGCTGTCGATTCTGATAAGAAGAACCTAATCACGTAACTGTTCACAGTAGCACAATCTCTGCCCTACCTTCCTATTCTTAACGAAGCCTACTCCTATTATACCATTTTCTGCTGCTGTTGATATTATCCTATACTCATCTGACCAGAAATCCTTGTCTTATTTCCACTTCACTTCACTGACCCCAAATATATCTACACTGAGCCTTTGCATTTCCCTTTTCAGATTTTCTAGTTTCCCTACCACGTTCAAGTTTCTGACATTCCACGCCACGACTCGTAGAACGTTATCCTTCCGTTGATTATTCAATCTTCTTCTCATGGTAACCTCCCCCTTGGTAGTCCCTTCCCGGAGATCGGAATGGGGGCTATTCCGGAATCTTTTGCCAATGGAGAGGTCATCATGACAATTCTTCAATTACAGGCCGCATGTCCTGTGGATACACGTTACGTGTCTTTAATGCAGTGGTTTCCATTGCCTTCTGCATCCTCATGTCGTTGATCATTGCTGATTCTTCCGCCTTTAGGGGCAATTTCCCACCCCTAGGACAAGAGTGCCCTGAACCTCTATCCGCTCCTCCGCCCTCTTTGACAAGGCCGTTGGCAGAATGAGGGGTGACTTCTTATGCCGGAAGTCTTCGGCTGTCAATGCACATTATTAATCAAAATTTAAGCAGTGGCGGGATTCTAACCCGGGACCGAAGACGTTTTTATCATGTATCAGAGCCGCTAACCCCCTTTTTTTAATCTCACTTTGTTCTATATTGTTCGCTGAATTTGTTCGGGGCGGAGGTTCGATCACACCCGTTCAGGACTTTCGTTCATCCATTCACTCAGTTTTTTATTATTGATGGTAGTTAATCCTTTGACCGAACACGCTGAGCTTTCGTGCCGGTGCCCCTAGACCACGAGTACAAACTCTTTGTGACTTAGCGAATGATATCCTTCGACTTTCCCTGTATGCGTTGTAGACCTTCGACACGGTGTATGTTGGTACAGGAAACACTTCGACGCGTTTGATTATGGAAGCACCCGCCGTACGATTACCAACAATTTGTCCACGTTCAAAATCACTGGGCTCCGACGTAATGCAGTCGTATCTACACAGATACTTATCTGACCGCGACTGGTACTTGCAACGTATTGACGACATAGCACAGGTGCCGTTCGGGGTCAAAAACAACTGGGCAACCTACAGACTTACCTAGCATCTGCATTTATTTACAAGCAAGAATTTCTCTAGGTGTCTTCACACTTTGTCCAGCCTCTGTAAATATCTTCAAAAAATACTTCCTAACACTTGAATTTATTCAGTATCTCCTGAAAAGACGTACCAACATTTAATTTTATATCAGATGTTAACAGATTCCTCTTTTTCAGAAAGCTTTTCTTCCTACTGCCGGTCTGCATTTTATATCCTTTCTAATTCGGCTATTGTCTTTTAATGGCGAAACTCATCGACTACTTTTACTATCGTATTTCATCGGGTAACACCATCAGTCTCGCCTTAATTAATTCGAAAACATTCTATTATCCTTGCCCCAAATTTGTTAATGATGATCTTATAATCTGCTTTAAAGACTCAATCCATTCCATTTAACTGTTCTTGAAAGTCCATAGACGCAATCCATTTCGTTTAAGTGTTCTTAGAAGTTCTTTGCCGTCTCTCAGAGAATTTACTTCATTGGCAAACCTTATAGTTTTTATTTCTATTTCCAAATGTCTCCTTGGTTTCCTTCACAGCTTGCTCAAAGTACAGACTGATTAACATCAAGGATTACAAACTAGTCTCACGCCCTTCTCAACAACGGCTAACCTTTCATTCCCTTCGATTCTTTCAAATGCTGCCTAGTTTCTGCACATTTTGTAAATAACCTTTCATTCTCTGTACTTTATCCTTGCAACCATAAGAGCTTCAAAGACTGTATGCCAGTCAAAATTGTCAAAAGCTTTCTGTAAGTCTACAAATGCTATCAGCGTAGGTTTGCCTTCAATCTACCTTTTAGGATAAGTCGTAGGGTCATTTGGTTGACTGATTTGGAGGGGACCAGAGAGCGAGGTCATCAGTCCCATCGTGTGGGGAAAGGATGGGGAAGGAAGTCTGCCGTTGCCTTTCAAAGGAACCATTCCAGCATGTGCCTGAAGAGATTTAGAGAAAACACGGGAAAACCTAGCCCAGAATGGCCGAACGCGGGTTTGAACCATCGTCCCTGCCAATGTGAGTCCAGTGTGCTAACCAATGCGCCACCTCGCCCGGCTGGTAGGGTCAGTGTTGTCTCGTAAAGACGCAAGTATTCGCAAGCGGGCAGCACGTGTGTGCGCGTGTGTGTGTGTGTGTGTGTGTGTGTGTGTGTGTGTGCCTGCGTGTGAAGACGCCCAAAGACGAAACTCTGAAGATTGCAAGTGCTGTTCTCCTGTTCTCTTAGTTGTATATCGTCATCCAAAGGGCGACAAACGTAGAACATTTCATCAGTGGGTGAAGTAAATGCTGAAAAGTCGAATGAAGTATTTGAATGAAAGCATTCAGTGATTTATGTATCGGAAGTGACAAAAAGTTTGAAAAATCTGTCACAAGTCGTCGAAACACTTTGAACACTTGGTCATTTTGGTAGGACATTAATGAATTATAGTTTCGTTTGGCTCAGTGTCTGAGTGTAGTATTTCAATTGGACGAAAGTTCAGCACCCCTAATGTACAGCAACTATCAGCCGGGTAAAGGAGTTCTACCGTTTACCATACACAGACGGCAAAAATCCCAACACAAAAAACTTAATGTAAAGTCGTGGACAAAACGAACGAGACCCCTCACCTTTTCGTTATGCTGATCCGCACAACTTTAAAGTCTGCTACACAGCGTAACAGGCAAGGCGACGAAGTGCTACCAACATACTACGCATAGGCGTGAAATTGAAAAGCTATCTGAACTTTGTCAGACTGTTTTAAGTCATGTGTAAGGCTATATTAATGCTGATTAGTGTGTTAAATACAACAAGTAAATATAAGATATAAATGAAAGAAGAAACGCTAATTAGTATGAACTGTACTAATAAAAATGAATTTCATCTTATCGAGAACTGTTTTAGTAAGACAAAGTACCCCAGATCGTTACGAATTAGCAAAATATTATGCGCATTCGGCCGCGAAGCGGTCTGTGTCAACGTTCAGACCAGTCATACTGGATTACTGTTGCTGACCTACCATGAAAGTGTGTAAATTCAGCAATGCGTGAAGATTCATAACGAAATTCAGTTAAAAATCATTCAGTGCCACACGTAAGTCAATTAAGTTATTGACAGAAGCGGAAGAAGGAGGCGGTAAGAAGTATGAAATTCTACAAGAGTTTCATATTTACATCCACAGGGCACCAGTACAGAATAAAGGTAGCAATAAAAAGTATTGGGGGCGCGAGAATTTCTTAAAATTGCTTTACTGGTAGTCTATCTGCCTCCATCGAGATTAGAACCGAAAACAAACCAGATCTCCTGTGCAGTAGCAAACACCTTTCACTACGCTAGGGGACAGCCCAGGAAAACAGCCTTCTATTATTACACCAGACATTAATAACCCGCCAATTTCGCAATGAAAATGGCAAAATGGTTTCTGTTGCATAGAGCTTTCTGGACTCAAAAACAAGAATTTTCTACCTTTATGTCACCGCTTATGTGACAATCATTCGGGATGTTTTTCGAAATAAAAAAACTGTTATTAGCGAGTAAATTTAGTAGGATAATTCTGCACCACTCCAAGATGTAAACGGCTAGATAGCTGCCAAACGTATTCTACAATGTTTCGAATTCTCCATTAGACTCGCCACAGCCATAAAACGTTCATTAGCCGAAGTGTTTCTTAAGCGAGTTAGCAATGGGAATGTTCGCACTCCTAACACGCGGTGACATTAATACTGGGATCTGAATTACCACGTGTATAGGCAGATGGATTACATTTGCGCTCCAGTAAACGTGATTTGGATCGAAAGGGTATCTACGATTAATATGCTGATCTATCGACTGCAACTAGAGCATTTCGAATAAAGAGTAGGATGAATTATTTGTGCGGCCCTCATCTTCAGTAACTGTCGTAGCTATTTTCGTTGTTATGATTTCGTCACCTAAAAAAATGGAACCCTACTAGTCTCACGTTCTTGACCGTCTGTCTGGCTACCAAACCCTTAAAACCCGTTTACCTCGAGTACGGGTAGACATAATAAGCGGAAATGTATCGCCCTTCCTGGGTTATACGGTCCCTTGGTGGTGTAAAAAAGTGAGATTCTGTGTCAACTCAGTCTAAAGATACGGCCGTTTAGGTAAAGAAAATTTACGCGAAAGGTCAAAAAACGGCTCTAAGAACTATGCGACCAAATTGCTTAGGTCATGCTGGATGATGCTGGAGTTGTCCGACGATATCCCGTATGTTTTCGATTGGAGACAGATCTGGTGATCTAGCAGGCCAAGGCAACATGTCGGCGCTCTGTAGAGCGTGTTGGGTTAGTACAGCGGTATGTGGGCGAGCGTTATCCTATCGGAGAAGCACCACTTGTACAGCTGTTCATGAGTGTCAGCACACTGGGTCGAATCACCAGAATGATTTAGAAATCTGTAGTAAGAGTGCGTGGGATAACGAGGAGAGTGATGGTG
Source organism: Schistocerca piceifrons (assembly GCF_021461385.2). Lineage (NCBI taxonomy): Eukaryota > Metazoa > Arthropoda > Insecta > Orthoptera > Acrididae > Schistocerca > Schistocerca piceifrons. The sequence continues at coordinate 117,008,384 of NC_060138.1, forward strand.
CTGCCATAGGAAATCGCAACCCAAGTACAGTGTGCGTAGCACGCAGACAGGTTGTTTGCAAGTCCTCTACTGACCTCCTTCTAACCAACACATGGCCATCACTGGCACCCAGGCTGAACCAGTCTTAATCAGAAAACGCAACAGACCTCCATCCCGCCCTCCCATGAACTCTCGCTTGAAACCAGTGAAATCGCAAACGGCAGTGGTTTGTTGTCAGTGGAATACACGCTACAGGGTGTCTGGCTAGGTGCCGCCCTTGAAGTAACAGTTTGTTGTGTCACTGTGATGCCAATTGCTGCTCGAATTGCTGCTACAGATGCGGTGCGATGTGCCACAGCCACACGCCGAACACAATGGTCTTCCCTCTCGGTAGTGCCACATGGCCGTCCGGGGACATTCCTGCGAATCTTTCTGTAGTAGCGCAACTCTTATGCGACTGGCGCACAAACTGAAATAGACATCACCCTTCATATGTAATAACGAGCCATCAACTTTCATTTGTCACACAACTCCTTCTTGGTGTTGCGACTCATTTCCCGTCAGTGCAGATTCAGAACCACATGTTGTTCCTTGTGAATCTTCACATCGTTGCGCGAGGAGACTGGATTAAAAGTAGACTGAAAATTTCCGTGGTCCGGCTGGGATTCAGTCTCGCACGCACACACTTTGCCGCATTATCATCAGGCTCGACCTGAAGAAGTAGTAACGAAACAAGACACTGATTATAGAAACATAGTATGTTCTAAAGTAGCAATAACACTTGTAAGTAGGCTGTTCATGTTTTCTCTATGTAAGTAGGCTGTTTATGTTTTCTCTATGTAAGTAGGCTGTTTAGGTGTTTTTATTGGTAACGCCACCTCTGTATGAAAATCACTGGCTGTGCTGTGTGCAGTCTGTGGCTGCTTTGCATTGTTGTAATACTCGCCATTGTAGTGTTAGGCAGCTGGCTGTGAACAGCGCGTAGCGTTGCGCAGTTGGAGGTGAGCCGCCAGCAGTGGTGGATGTGGGGAGAGAGATGGCGGAGTTTTGAAATTTGTCATGAACTGCTATATTTATATATGATGATATCAAGGTAAATACATTGTTTGTTCTCTATTAATATCTTTCATTTGCTAACTATCCCTATCAGTAGTTAGTGCCTTCAGTAGTTTGAATCTTTTATTTAGCTGGCAGTAGTGGCGCTCGCTGTATTGCAGTAGCTTGAGCAGCGAAGATTTTTGTGAGGTAAGTGATTTGTGAAACGTATAGGTTAATGTTAGTCAGGGCCATTCTTTCGTAGGGATTTTTTTGAAAGTCAGATTGCGTTGCGCTAAAAAATATTGTGTGTCAGGTAAAGGACAGTCGTGTATAATTGTTCAAAGGGGACGTTTCACACTGAATTTTTTGATTGCTGGAGATCCGTTTCCAAAAGTGATGTAGCTCTTCAAAGTATCAAAGTATCGAATCTCAGTGATCGGTCTCAGTGCCGATCTGCAAGATGCGTCTGAAAATTTCGGTAATGGTCTTAGGAAAAAAATTATAGAAGAGTAACAAATAACATCTACGTCTACGTACACACTCCGCAAGCCACCTTGCGGTATGCGGCCGGGGGGGGGGGGGGGGGTACTTTGTGTAGAGTCGGCGCAGAATAATGTGGCCGGTAGACGCGCAAACAGCAGCGCAAGCGTGGGGGTGGTAATGGTAATGGTAATGGTGTGTGTGACGGGCAGGCGCTGTAGGAGAAATGCCGAGTGCTGGAGGGGAAGTGCTGCCCTAAAGTAGAGTCTATGCTCACGTTTTTGGACACCTTAAGTCGAGCCCCTCCACACCCACACTTACACGGTGACCATTCAATAAGATCTGTCACATCTGATCTGGCTAGTGTTTACGAGAATTCTGCTGACAATTGCAGAGGTCACAACCGACTCGTGTGAGCTCTGCAAGATCCATGTACTAATTTATATTTACGTGACAAACCCTAATTCTAGGGCTATATTTCATTTTTGACAAATGCATCTATGCCGACATTTGTAAAAACGGCGATGGTACATTAGTCCTTACTAATGTAAAATTGCCAGCATCTGAAGAAGACAAATTTATATTTGTCGAAACCTAGTGTAATGTCCCCACAGAAAATACCCTCTACCACGCACCAATTAATCATTGTCAATCGAACCATCCACATTCATTCACTTTGGAAAAGTATCTGATCTGATTTTCTCGTAACATATGCGGCGACAGCTAGACGACGCCAAAGTATTTTCTAGCGCGTTTATTCTTTGAAATAACAGAGATGCATATATGCATTCTCCATGGTTGTTAGAGTGGTAACTAGGACAGCTTCTGGAGTAGGGACTGAGGGATTGACGTATTTCTGAGAGATACATATTCTGATTTTCTTCTCGCTAAATCGACCGAATTAACTTTTGTGCCACTTGCGGTTTGTTTGAATAGAGAGAGAGTGTAAACGGAAAATAATTAAGACGTGGAACCACCGGAGATCTGGACATGTAATGGAGATGGATTTAATACACAATTTCCTTCATAAATAAGGTTTGTGGCTTTTTATTCTGGAGTAAATGAACGAATGAGTTTTTTTCTGAATCATTTGATGATCACGTTGACCCTGTAATTAGTGGGGAAGTTTCAGCTGTGTCGAAGAGAGCCTGCAATCACTGAGTCTGTGTTAAATCGCCCAAAAAGGCTTCGTACACATCTGGAATTCGCAATCTTTCGTAAAAGGAACGAATTGTCCACACGATTGATTCTCCCGACTGAATACAGCGTTTAACAGTAATAATAAATGTAAAGATCTCTTACAGCAAGTCATTCAACAAATGGGAGGCCCTTACTTTACTGTATAGATTTATGTGTGAAGGTGAAGGGATCTTAAAGGCAACAGATACACGTCTATACAGACAAGACATTACACAAAGTTAGCGGCTAGCTGCATTCATCATCTATTCTTAGATGAAGAGACGACAACTTATTATCTCTAACATTTAAAAAAATGTTAAACTAGGTAAATATTTCTTTATCCAATGCAACTGGTCGGCTGTTTATAATTTTATTACGTGGAACCGTTGCTGTTGTGCAATTATGTTTAAAATACTGAAATGCGATTAAGACTGTTTTTGAATAATTGATTAATCATACTAATCGCTGCTTCATCTCCACAACCATGTTGTCCCAAAATCTAGGTTTCTTGCAGACTCTCAATTGGCCTTCTCATAACCAATAAACGGCAATCACTCGTACCGAGGCAGAAATAGCATTAATCAGAAAATACAACAGGTGTTCACCCTGCCCTCCAATGAGTTCTCTCTTGAGAACACTGAAGTCGCAAATGGCGATGGTTTGGGGTCGGTGGAATACACGCTACAGGGCGTCTGGCTCGGAACAGTCCTTGAAGTAACCAATTTGTAACAGTTCGTTGTGCCACTGTGGTGCCAATCGCTGCTCACATTGCTCCCGCACGTGCAGTACGACGTGCCAGAGCCATACACCGAACGCGATGGTCTTCTGCCTCGGTAGTGCCACGTGGTCTTCTTGCGACTGTATTTTTTCTTCACCACTGCTGCCATCAATCACGCACAGTGCCTTCATTCCTGCCAAGTCTTTCTGCAGTATCGCAAAAAGGACATCCAGCTTCCCGTAGCCCTATTACACGACCTCGTTCAAACTAAGAGAAGTGTTTATAACGACGAGGTTGGCGGCTAAACGCATTCTTGATTAACATCAGCTCACCACATCCGATCTCAAAAAGTAACTAACACTAAAGACGGTCGAGCAGTTCTAGGCGCTACAGTCTGGAACCGTACGACCGCTACGGTCGCAGGTACGAATCCTGCCTCGGGCATGGACGTGTGTGGTGTCCTTAGGTTAGTTAGGTTTATGTAGTTCTAAGTTCTAGGGGACTGATGCCCTCAGAAGTTAAGTCCCATAGTGCTCAGAGCCATTTGAACCAACTAAAGACGGTAACAAATTGTGTCTAAAGTAAATCTGATTTGCATCCTCATAGAGGCACTAGTAGCGCCACCGTTATGCGACTAGAGCGAAATTTGAATAGATATCGCATATCAGACGTAGAAACACACGTACCAGATTTGGTTTATGTCGCACAACTCATACTTGGAGTTGCGAATATTTCTTGTAAATACACTACTGGAAATTGAAATAAGAACACCGTGAATTCATTGTCCCAGGTAGGGGAAACTTTATTGACACATTCCTGGCGTCAGATACATCACATGATCACACTGACAGAACCACAGGCACATAGACACAGGCAACAGAGCATGCACAATGTCGGCACTAGTACAGTGTATATCCACCTTTCGCAGCAATGCAGGCTGCTATTCTCCCATGGAGACGATCGTAGAGATGCTGGATGTAGTCCTGTGGAACTGCTTGCCATGCCATTTCCACCTGGCGCCTCAGTTGGACCAGCGTTCGTGCTGGACGTGCAGACCGCGTGAGACGACGCTTCATCCAGTCCCAAACATGCTCAATGGGGGACAGATCCGGAGATCTTGCTGGCCAGGGTAGTTGACTTACACCTTCTAGAGCACGTTGGGTGGCACGGGATACATGCGGACGTGCATTGTCCTGTTGGAACAGCAAGTTCCCTTGCCGGTCTAGGAATGGTAGAACGATGGGTTCGATGACGGTTTGGATGTACCGTGCACTATTCAGTGTCCCCTCGACGATCACCAGTGGTGTACGGCCAGTGTAGGAGATCGCTCCCCACACCATGATGCCGGGTGTTGGCCCTGTGTGCCTCGGTCGTATGCAGTCCTGATTGTGGCGCTCACCTGCACGGCGCCAAACACGCATACGACCATCATTGGCACCAAGGCAGAAGCGACTCTCATCGCTGAAGACGACACGTCTCCATTCGTCCCTCCATTCACGCCTGTCGCGACACCACTGGAGGCGGGCTGCACGATGTTGGGGCGTGAGCGGAAGACGGCCTAACGGTGTGCGGGACCGTAGCCCAGCTTCATGGAGACGGTTGCGAATGGTCCTCGCCGATACCCCAGGAGCAACAGTGTCCCTAATTTGCTGGGAAGTGGCGGTGCGGTCCCCTACGGCACTGCGTAGGATCCTACGGTCTTGGCGTGCATCCGTGCGTCGCTGCGGTCCGGTCCCAGGTCGACGGGCACGTGCACCTTCCGCCGACCACTGGCGAAAACATCGATGTACTGTGGAGACCTCACACCCCACGTGTTGAGCAATTCCGCGAACGTCCACCCGGCCTCCCGCATGCCCACTATACGCCCTCGCTCAAAGTCCGTCAACTGCACATACGGTGCACGTCCACGCTGTCGCGGCATGCTACCAGTGTTAAAGACTGCGAAGGAGCTCCGTATGCCACGGCAAACTGGCTGACACTGACGGCGGCGGTGCACAAATGCTGCGCAGCTAGCGCCATTCGACGGCCAACACCGCGGTTCCTGGAGTGTCCGCTGTGCCGTGCGTGTGATCATTGCTTGTACAGCCCTCTCGCAGTGTCCGGAGCAAGTATGGTGGGTCTGACACACCGGTGTCAATGTGTTCTTTTTTCCATTTCCAGGAGTGTATGTGGTGCCCTATAGCTCATAAATGTTTGGAAGACATCATGGTTCACTGCTAAGAGCTGCCGATAGCAATTCCTTCCTTATCAACGAGCTTAGGTTCACAGACCACCAACAGATATCATAAAATATTTACGACAGCATGCAGGGTGATAAAAATTTTGTATCACCTTGAATTCTGTTGTAAATATTTTATGATACTCTGTGATGGTCTGTGAATCCAGACGTTTTATAATGAAGAAATTTTTATAAGCAACTGTTGGCCGTAGCCTATGACTTTTTCAGGTCCTCTGGAAGTTGTAGCTTCTCTTACTTTCGCGATACTAACAAATATTGGAAAGAGATTGCGACTTATGCAAGACGTCGTGTGATTTGTTTTACCAAACATGTTTGAGCACCTACTGTACTAATTTCAGTATTTACTTAATTTCCACATCGGTTAAGTATGTTGGTCGTATTATGTATATCATCCGTTCTGCAGTTTGTCACTCTCTTGTTACAAATTTTGCAGCGGTTTTAAACTGATTTCCCGATGAGCGAGAAACTTGAAACATAGCTCAGAACTGAATGACAGTTCAATATTAACTCACTTTGTGCCGACCAGTGTGACCGAGCGGTTCTAGGCGCTTCGGTCTGGAACCGCGCGACCGCTACGGTCGCAGGTTCGAATTCTGCCTCGGGCATAAATGTGTGTGATGTCCTTAGGTTAGTTAGGTTTAAGTAGTTGTAAGTCTAGGGGACTGATGACCTCAGATGTTAAGTCCGATAGTGCTCAGAGCCATTTAAACCATTTTGAACTCACTTTGTTTGTCTGGTGTGTGGAGGTGGGTAAATTGTGTAGCATTGCTGTTTCCCCATTTCCCTGTTTGAGTTGTGGTTGTTCAGCGGTAAGACCGACTGCTGGTATGCCTCAGTGTGGGTTGCAATCGTTCTAATATTTACCCTAACGGTCTTTTTCCGAAATATATGTAGGAAAAAATATATTCGTGGACGTGTCCGAAGAGAATCTAAAATAAACCTGAAACTCTCTTTAAAATGTTTGAAATCGATTGAAAAATTTCACACACACAGAAGAGTGAAAAAGCAGGACTGATTACAGAACTAAAAAACATTTCAGTATTGCCGCATTTTTAAAACGGACTAAAATGTATAAAATAATTTCTCCTAAACCCATGTAGATTCCTAACCTCATGCAGACAGTTCTCGGAATTTGTGCTTGTCAACTGTTAATTGCAAAGTTTAAAAAGGCAAAGATGGGGCTCATGAAGTTGATAATAGTAAGGAGTATAGATAGTAGCTGTCGTCGAGAAGAATCACACAACAGTTCATATCATTTGCAATGCAAGAAAATTGTTGGTGAACTATTCATGCATCAATTATCAATTACGTGTGCCCTGTGTTTTTAGTTTTAATTTTTACAAGGATTGTTATAGCTATGGTAAGTCCAGAAGCACAAATTTGAGGACTTTCTCTAGGGGATTAGGAATCTGTATGGGGCTAGAAGAAATTATTTTATAATTTTTAGATTGTTTTAAAGGCATGTTATATTGAAAAGCTTGTTATATTAAAATGTTTTTAATGATGCTGTGATCTTGTTTGTCTTGTTCATGATGTGTCAAAACACTTGTTTATTCTACTGTTGCCATTTCTAATTGTTACATATCCATTTTATATATTGTATCATAAGGTTTACCAGTCGTATCACAGCATCAGAATCCCATGTCAAGCTGTAGAATGCTTGTCAGACATACCCTGAAATGACAAAAGTCATGGGATATATGCTAATATCGTGTCGGACCTCGTTCTCCCGGGGCACTGCAGGATCTCGGCATGGATTCAACATGTCGCTGTTTGGTGGCATGGAGTCTATGACTGGCTGCAGATTGTCTCCAAGTAGCCGAACATAACCACTTCTAGTCAATGTTCGGTTTAGTTGTACCACACGACCAGTCCATTCCATAGAAACACAGGCTACACCATTATCTGGCCACCACGAGCTTGCACAGCGCCTTGTTGACAAGTTTGTGAGGTCTGCGCCATGCTTGAGCCCTACCATCAGCCCTTACCGCCAGAAATCGAGGCTAACCTGTCCAGGACACGGCTGTCTAGGTTCCTACAGATATGGTTACGAGCACTGGAGAGTCATTGCACGACCGCTACGGTCGCAGGTTCGACTCCTGCCACGGGCATAGATGTATGTGATGTCCTTAGGTTAGTTAGCTTTAAGTAGTTCTAAGTTCTAGGTGACTGAAGGCCTAGGATGTTAAGTCCCATAGTATTCAGAGCCATTTGAACAATTTTTTAGAGGCGTTGCAAGCGATGTCGTGCTGTTAGCAAAGGCACTCGCGTCGGTCGCCCGCTTCGCCGCACGTACGTCCCACACTGATTTCTGCGTTTATTTGCTACGAAGTTGCTTGTGTCTTAGCACTGACAACCCTACGTAAACGCCGCTGCTCTCGGCCGTTAAGTGGAGGCCGTCGGCTACTGCGTTGTCCGTGGTGAGAGGTAATGCCTGAAATTTGGTATTATCGGCACACTCTTTGTAATGTCTCTTTCTGCTGTAAGTTATATGAGGATTCTATTAAGATCGTGAAGTTAAATTTCGTAAAGCTATCTTTCATAGAACCTCGTAAGAAACAGTTACAAATAAGCAATATTATAAAACTTCCTGGCAGATTAAAACTGCGTGCTGGGGCGGACACAAAGCTGTGAGGACGGGGCGTGAGTCGTGCTTGGGTAGCTCAGTTGGTAGAGCACTTGCCCGCGAAAGGCAAAGGTCCCGAGTTCGAGTCTCGGTCCAGCACACAGTTTTAATTTGCCAGGAAGTTTCATATCAGCGCACACTCCGCTGCAGAGTGAAAATCTCATTCTGGAAGCAATATTATATTTGTATTTTGCCAAATTAAACTTTGAATTCTGATTGAAAACGAGCGCCAGGCTCCTTACTAATAATGTCAGATGCGTTAGCGTAACAGAATTTATGCAAAGAGGCACCTGACCTAAATAAATTGTGTCACTGAAAATAGTCACTTTATGATAAAATAAATCTTGTGATTTGATGCTAATTAATTTTGATAGTATTTTTAAATAAGTTCTTCTGCTCCGGCTTCGTCGTATTCCCTGTGGAAATAAAAAATTTAAATGCGCCGCGTAATGGCAGCCAACTTTCTCAGTCAAAGATGGTCGCAGCTAGCTCCGCAGCAGCTGCAAAAATGCTACACAAACTCTTGCGTTATAACAAAATGTGGCGTCGGTTTCTTAAATGATTACTCTGCACTCCAGATTAGCTCATTATATTTTCGCAACTCTTTTACACATGAATCATGTTCTAGTAATTAAACGAGAGCAAGACAAAACCTATCGCAATACAATTGCACCCTCTGCACTCAAACAATAGCTAAGACACAAGAAAACATCAGAAGAAGACTAAGTTCATTGCCTTCCAGTCCTCTTATAATATAACAAAGATTATAGTGTTCAGATCTTTAGTTTACACATGTGATCTTATATCACGGAGAATAACGTCTTTTTTCTGTTATCAGAATCGATAAATTGTCTTTAAAGTAATTACGTCACTTTCTCCGTATCACAATTAGGCATTAAAGTTCACACAACATTACGTATATGTAGTTCTTTTGTCGTTATTTATATTGTTCATGTCAAATATACGGAAAGGGCATCTTGACAATGCGGATCGCGAAATACTGAGATTGCTAACGATTTCCGAAATGGAATGGTACAAATGGCTCTGAGCACTATGGGACTTAACATCTGAGGTCATCAGTCCCCTACAACTTAGAACTACTTAAACCTAACTAACCTAAGGACATCACACACATCCATGCCCGAGGCAGGATTCGAACCTGTGACCGTGGCAGTCGCGCGGTTCGGGACTGAAGCGCCTAGAACCGCTCGGCCACCGCGGCCGCTGAAATGGAATGCGCCGTGCGTCTAGCAGCAGCTATGATCCCGCTTACCCGTTGTGCAGCCATAATCATGCCAGAAAGCTTTTCACATAAATCACCTGAATACAAATGACAGTTCCACCAATGCATTGACATTCTACACCTTGTGTACGCGATATTACCTCCGTCTGTGTATGTGCTATCCTACGACCTCTGCGTAATATAAAACTATTAGCATTTAGCATCATGTGAGACAGAAAAAAAACGCATTCAGTATATAAGATTTACAAATGATGTAAGAAAAATTCCTGCTGATTCCTATAAAGATTTCAAAATTAAATATCTCGAAAACAAAGATCGATAGAGGAATGCAGTAAACGGTATGTTTATTGTGAAATCTGTAAGACGTTTATACAGCAGTTTGAAGTAATAGTTACAAATGCTGCTAACAGATGGATCTGTACGCTGTACAGCTCATATCAGCATACATAAGTGAAATAATCGTATGGAACCAATCTTTGCAAACAATCACATCACAATGTTTTCAATATGTTCACCATTGGCACTACAGAGGTGGCGCAAACGAAGAATGAAATTCGCCATCACATTTTGTAGTGTCTCAACCGAAATGGATTCACATGCCACAGAGATCGCCGATTCAAGTTCGTCCAGCTTAGCGGGATGCTTCGGGTAGACCATGTCTTTCACTGTGCCCCACAAAAAAAAAGTCACTGGGAGTCAAATCCGACGAATATGGAGGCCAATCCATGCCTGCACCAGTAAATTTGGGATATTCCAAAGCAATGACTCGATTCCCAAAGTATTCCTCAAGAAAGCGAAACACTTGTTCGGTCCGATGTGGTCGGGCTCCATCTTGCATAAACCATTCAGTACCTGGTCGATCCACTAACGCTTGCTGTGTGGCGACAAATTGTTCCAAAATTGGAACGTGACGTGCACCAGTGACCGTTTCTCGAATGAAAAAAGGGCCAATAATGCCTCTGCTGCATACTGCAGCCCACACAGTAACTTTAGGAGAATACAGGGGTTTCGCTTCACACCAATATGGCTTTTCGGAACCCCAAAATCGCCAGTTCTGCTTATTCACGTATCCATTCAGGTGGAAGTGTGCTTCATCTGTAAACCAGATGCAGCCAACATCAAATCCTTCACTATCAATCATTGTGAGCATCTGATTAGCAAAGGCAACCCTTTGTTGCACAGCTCGTACGGGTATGGCCTGGTGCGTTTGAATTTTGAATGGAAACATATGTAGGCTCTTTCTCAGTATTTTCTGCGTGCTGGAACGCTTCAAAACAGTCTCAGATGCAATTCTACGGACGGATGGCATTGGATTTCCCTGAATAATTCCAGAAACTGTGGCGATATTTTCAGCCGTAACTGCGGTTTGCTCGCGGCCAACGTGCCCCACTAGATCATCAGTTACGCTGCCTGTTCGTTGAAATTTTGCGAAGAGCGTACGAATGGATTTCCCATCGGGTCCTTTTAGAACATTAAATCGTGATTGAAAACTTCGCCTTGTTGCCGTAGGAAAATGGTTCAAATGGCTCTGAGCACTATGCGACTTAACTTCTGAGGTCATCAGTCCCCTAGAACTTAGAACTAATTAAACCTAACTAACCTAAGGACATCACACACATCCATGCCCGAGGCAGGATTCGAACCTGCGACCGTAGCGGTCGCGCGGTTCCAGACTGAAGCGCCTAGAACCGCTCGGCCTCAGCGGCCGCCGTTGGCGCTGCAGAAAACAGTTATGTAATTTTCAGACAGGTAATTACATTAATGAGACTGGACAATATATCTCACACTGTTTGGGACCAACAAACCAAGAATATGCAAGTGATAAATATCTGAGAAAATCTAACGATCATTTGCTCCATATGTCGTACTGCATTGTACCTCAAAACAATAATATGAACAATTAAAAGTTTGTAACCTGTACTATGTACAATATATTTTCATTGCACAGGAATAGGCTGCAGGTTCAGTTTAAATGTGTAAATTACGAAATACAGAACGTCTAGTTGTATCCTTGAGAAGTGAAAGAACCTCCTGTCGCGTGTCTGGAACTAATCTCGTGAACAAAACACATGCCAGTATCAACTTGTAAATTTTGAAAATTTCACTCCAAAAACGGTTTCCGTGTTTTGAGAAAGGGTTTTCGCATGTAGTTAGTGACATGACTGATGTAACGTAACACACTGGAAAGCGCAGAACTTTTGTAGGTCAACCTAACTTGAAAAGATCGGGTTGGTTCCCAGTTCTACAAGATAACATTGTCGATACTAAAGTGCCTCTGCAACTGCGGTGGAGACTGTTACGGAATCCAATTTCACGAGAGACAATAACATCTGCGTCATTCTATCTCGGTCTCAGAAATTCTTTCATGACGTAACATGCTGTCAGATACGTCTATAGACGGAATCCTGTCACAAAGAGAGTAAATGGATCATAGCAAAGTGATCTGGCACAAAGAAACTAGAAGTGGGCAACGTAGTCCGTAGCAACAGCGGAAGTCGTTTAATCTTTCCGCGCAGCTGAAACGGTGTGTAGAGGAGAACGCAGACAGCGGTGAACGTAGTGTTGGACAATCACAGGCGCTTATACGAAAAGGCAGTTCTTGTGTGCCGTATCATCAGATTGTTATTACGCTTCATGATAATGGATACAACCTCCCCCCCTTCCCTTCCCCCCCCCCCACCCTCGCCCTCTACACACATACGGCAGATCATCATTACACTTAACACAAGCTCTCCCCCCCTCTCTCTCTGTGTCACACACACACACACACACACACACACACACACACACATACGTGCACTCACACAATTTTAGTTTTCGTCTGGGAGAGCAGACAACAATGTCCCAAAAACAAAGGTGGTTTCCTGTCGCCATTAGATGAATTCGAATGACCCTCCCGGATATTCTCAACTCATATCCCTTTAGCACAAATCCCATCCTGTTGGGACGTTCAGCCCCAGAGAATTGTTAAGAGAGGGAATTCCATTCCTTAATGACTTCATGTAAATGCTCTACTGACATTTTTTGATTGTTTAATAGCGCTTGGTGCCAATTATTTCTATTTCATTACCTCACCGCTATCTTTACATCATAGACTTAAGAAACGCTATAAAAGAAGTTAAACAAAATATTACGTTTAACAGGATTCTAACTTGAGCTTTATAAAATACTAGCGGAGGAATCAGCCGTTGTACAGGCATTTATTTGCAGCTGTCGGATTTCTAACCTAACAAAATCTTTTGAGTTAGTATCACTGCCTCGTTAGCTAATGAAAATAAAAACAATATGCTTCATACGCAGCTAGTTAAATGATACTATTCAAAACATTTGTCGAGGTAGAAGGCAAAATTTTATTGGGTATGAAAAATTATCTGCAGAGACAGAAAGAATTCCGATTGTACGTCAAGTACTACTGGTAGGTCCACAATATGCAGTCTGTGATCCCAGTAACAGCGAAAACTGGCACCACGGGGAATGTCATGGTAATAAAAGTTAGAAAAAAAATGTTCCAGTGAACATCGGTCCAGGAGAAAGGTTATGTCAGTAGGAGTAGAAATAAATTTTCAAGTAAACATGGGAGAAGTAGGAAGATCACGCTAATACAAGTAAAAAAAATTGTTCAAGAGAACATGCGTCTAAAAACGCAAATACATGGTTACCAGCCGCAATCGATATCAGTATATGAAATAGTGCCCTAGTTAGTGAGAAGCTACACGTTACAAATACGCAATTGTTTGCAACCTAGTTCATCACAGCTAAATTGCTCAGACAATTTTGTAACACTCGAAGTAATCTGTTCAGGGCTCTATTCGCAAGAACTCACTCTCAGGTAGACAAGGAAATAAAATAAAATTACATCTCTTCGTTCTGGAGGAGCTTGAGTTATACATAAGGAAAAGTCACAACTAATTCTGCTGGCTAATGTAACCGTGTCAGTTCGAGCACTTTAGTTGCCTAACTGAGGATTACCACTGTTTGTTATGTCAGACAAATGCAGTGACTCAAAACAGGTTAATGTTTATGTCCAGATGGACCACAGTTGAGGAAACCTGTTCTAGAACACAGTACAGTAACAAGCTGTAGGATAGCAAAGTCAGGCCAAGTCGCAGTCTAGATTAGAAGTCGACGTGGACAGTTGGAAGCTAGTGGTATGCTCCGCAGGTGGCGGTTCGTGAGCTTATAACACCATCGCTGCACCGTTTTGCTATGTCAGCATATAGATAATACTCAATTTTAGTGTTTGAATACAGTATAATGTCACGCTGTGGGATGATTTTTACAGATTTTACAGTGAAATGCCTAAAGGATTTTGCTTATCGGACTTGAAATTAACGTTACGTAAAATAAAGAAAGCGTCAGATCCAATTTAGATAATGTAATTAATCAAATTTACCAAAATGAAAAGGAATACGGCCGCCAGCCTAATTAGGCATAGAAATGTGAAACACTTCTTTCAAAGAAAAAGTAAATAGTTTACGTGAAAAAAACACCACCTAAACTACTTTCTTACGAAAGTGCAATGAACGGTACCACAAGCAGAAAAATGTTATAGGGGATAGAAGCAGTTATTGTAAGATATTCAAGTTTTCACGAACACAAATGACACTTTAACACTCATCAACAGTAAATACTTTGCGAAACCTGAGTTAATTCATCATCACAGCATTTGCAATTCATTACTAAACTAGAAATGGACATGGGCCTAGTCTTATTTCATCAGATACTTTCTACACAGAACAAATTTAATTAAAATTCACTTGCATTAAGATTCACGCATTGTTTAGTAAGCAATGTTGTAACTGTTTTTGTGAATAAGGGCACTCATAGTAGCTTTACCTTCAGTAAGAGAAATAGTAAGTAGGTGGCTCCCAATCTGATATTACACTTTTTATCAGACAAATAAACTTCAAAAGTAGTTAGTAGATTCATTAATAAAGTAACTTTATGCATTTTAACAACTATCGATGGAGGGCCCTTAATCTTGACTGCTATTATAAAGCAAACTGGACACACTTTACTGAAGCAAATTAAAGTCAGTAAACTTTAGTAACATTCTTTCATAAATTTGATTCACCTTGTATGAATTTTATGACAGTTAATGCAGAAGATCTTTTTAACACGATTTTCAAATATGGGTTTAAGATCATTTACTTATAACTAACATCAAAATTGTGTTGCCTGTTTTCCATCAGCACAAACATTAATATTTTGAGACAGAATTAAATCAGTTAAATCTTATAACACTTACACTTTTAACTAAAGCAGTTCAATTACTGGGGAGGCTTTCATAAAAGAAACATTTATTTCCTCCCTCAACTTCAATAAAATCCTCAGTAATTTTAGGTAACTTTTTAGCACTCAGGTTTAGGCAAAAGCAATTAAACACTTTGTTTTTCAACAGTTCTCATAATCAGGGTACTCGGAAATCGCTGTTCAAAAGGAGTTGATCATATGACAGGAAGCAAATCAAGGTTGGTACACAAGTTTAACATGAGTTGCCTTATACAGGGTGATTCAAAAAGAATACCACAACTTTAGGAATTTAAAACTCTGCAACGACAATAGGCAGAGCTAAGCACTATCTGTCGGCGAATTAAGGGAGCTATAAAGTTTCATTTAGTTGTACATTTGTTCGCTTGAGGCGCTGTTGACTAGGCGTCAGCGTCAGTTGATGCTAAGATGGCGACCGCTCAACAGAAAGCTTTTTGTGTTATTGAGTACGGCAGAAGTGAATCGACGACAGTTGTTCAGCGTGCGTTTCGAACGAAGTATGGTGTTAAACCTCCTGATAGGTGGTGTATTAAACGTTGGTATAAACAGTTTACAGAGAATGGGTGTTTGTGCAAAGGGAAAAGTTCTGGACGGCCGAGAACGAGTGATGAAAATGTAGCACGCATCCAGCAAGCATTTGCTCGCAGCCCAGGAAAATCGACTCGCAGAGCTAGCAGAGAGCTGCAAATTCCACAATCACCTGTATGGAGAGTCCTACGAAAAAGGTTAGTTATGAAACCTGAACGTCAACTACCCGAGGCGATGGATCGGCTGCCAGGCAGCCCGTGACAGAGCACTTCATCACTGGCCTCCAAGAAGCCCTGATCTTACCCCCTACGATTTTGTCTTATGGGGGTATGTTAAGGATATGGTGTTTCGGCCACCTCTCCCAGCCACCATTGATGATTTGAAACGAGAAATAACAGCAGCTATCCAAACTGTTACGCCTGATATGCTACAGAGAGTGTGGAACGAATTGGAGTATCGGGTTGATATTGCTCGTGTGTCTGGAGGGGGCCATATTGAACATCTCTGAACTTGTTTTTGAGTGAAAAAAAAACCTTTTTAAATACTCTTTGTAATGATGTATAACAGAAGGTTATATTATGTTTCTTTCATTAAATACACATTTTTAAAGTTGTGGTATTCTTTTTGAATCATCCTGTATTTGCACATACTTTAGTAAATGTGCTGATCCATAACTTTACAAACATCTGACTTCTCCTCTCTGCTAAAGTGAATGCGCAGTGTCGGTGTCGAGTACATAACAACAGGTGGACTTTCTGTTGTAAGTAATTTGCTCTGTTATCATCTTCTTGGCGACGATCATCAGCTTTTATGGTATTTTCCAGCAACAGAGCAATGTATTGGAGCCATTTATCCACTTGAGACTTTTCCATAAATTCTCCAAGCACTGAAAGCCTCACTCGGCACCTGCACCATGCACCTTCCAATTACTGGCTGCCAGTCGTCCCGTTGCTAGTCTCTGACTATTGTTCCCACCTTTTCTCTTGCACCAACCACATTTTGCGAGCACTGACTCACTTTCGTTTCAGAGGGGAAGCACACCAAGTTTTCATTTATACACTTCAAAAGTCCTAATTGTGAATCATCACATACGTAATAGTATATTCATACGTTTTACAAAAGCCTTTCATTTACACATATTAGTAAACCAACAAAAAATACATATAATTAAACTCATCCTCCTCCAAATGATGCAAAGTGTTCTAATGGTGAAGAGAAAACATGGTGCATATGTTTCTACACCTCTACAACATATCGAAGATTACACACCGAAGAAAACATGCTTTATATAAAGCATAATTAAGCAGAAAAAAAAATATTTAGGATCGTAACTATGGTGCTACTAGGTGACTTCAATTGCCGGACACTGGCCTTGAGGAGTCATAAGTGCCGGCGGAAGAATCTGTCGCTATTTGCAGACGCGTGACAGGGCGGAAGTCTCCTAGGGGCGATATGGCAGCCACCTGTGGGCCAGGCAAGCACACCCGGTTAGCAGCGGTGGAAAACACGAGTTGCCTCCAAACAGGACATGGGTTTTATTGTTGATCGGAACTGTCATTGTTGTGGCTCTCGTTGCCTTGGCCCCTAAGAGCTCGAGAACCGTCTACCCGTAGCTCTGCCCCCAGGGGCTCAGCATTCGTTTGCTGGGTACGGGCTTGGCGCCCCCGGGGTTCCTGAGCTGGGGACTGGTAAGCGCCGCCAGTCCCCTGTCACCGTAACCTCTAAGCATACTTCAACGACCACCGTGCGGCGCGGCGGTGAAATGTTGTGTGTCTCAGGGAATGGGGATCTTGGCTTGACCGCCCGGATCGCGAGGATGGAATAAACCTCTATAAAAAAACCCTCAATCTCAAGGTGTGCTGCGCGCTGATGAGATGCATGGCTGTTGAGGTGGAACAGTCGATAGCGGGCAACCTCTGGGGAACCTGCCGCACCTCAGTTGTATAAGGCTTACCTAGGCACGCGGGGCTCTGTCTAGGTGGACTTCTAGTTCCCTAGCTGCTCGTGGGACCGAGATGGATCCTTCGAAATTCTCTTTTCTTCCTCCCAGCGGAAAGGGTGAGCCGCTGGAAGGTTCTAACACCCAGTCTCTAAAGAGGGCCCGTGCAGTCAGTCCCCCTGACTCTGGCGCTTCTTTGAAAAGTCCTGTCTTAGGTAACAGAATGCATTCTGGTAATCCGAATGTGTTTCTCATTGTGAAACGGAAGGAGGGTAGTTTCGAGAAGGTTTCGCCCTTCTATATACAAAAGGGATTGGAGGGAATCTGTGGCTCCTTAAAATCGGTGAAGCGCTTACGTAATGGGACCTTGCTAGTGGAAACTTCCACTTCCCAGCAAGCAACTAACCTCCAATCTGCTAAATGCCTTGGAGAGTATGCCATAGACACCGAACTGCACAGCACCTTGAACTATAGCAAAGGTGTTGTGACATGCCGGGATCTAGCTGATATTCCCAAGGAAGAACTGCAACGTGAGTGGGCTCTGGAAGGTATCGTTGATGTCCAACACATCATGAAGAGGGTTGATGGCACTCTTGTCAAATCCGACTCCTTTATTCTGACCTTCAGTAGCACAACACTTCCTGAACATGTTAAAGCTGGCTTCCTTCGCCTTAGTGTGAGGCCTTAT
Source organism: Schistocerca piceifrons (assembly GCF_021461385.2). Taxonomy (NCBI): domain Eukaryota; kingdom Metazoa; phylum Arthropoda; class Insecta; order Orthoptera; family Acrididae; genus Schistocerca; species Schistocerca piceifrons. The sequence goes on from NC_060138.1 coordinate 117,026,312, forward strand.
TTCCCGGCCCCAATGCGCTGTTTCAAATGCCAGCGTTTTGGGCATACCACCTTAGGCTGTAAAGGCGATGCGACTTGTGGAAACTGTGGTCAGGCTGCTCATGAAGGAGTTGGTTGCTCGTCTCCGGCTAAATGTCTTAATTGCTCTGGGAACCACCCTGTTTGGAGTAGGGACTGCCGCATATTTTTAGAGGAACGCAAGATCCAGGAAATAAAAACAACCAAGCGTATCCCCTATGGTGAGGCCAAGAAGATTTATAAGTCGATGCAACCTCCCACATTTGCTACATCTTTTGCATCCCTGGTACAGAAGCCTACTCCAAAAGTCGATGCCTCAACGCAGACTGAGGTGGTGAGTGTTGGCACTAACACCTGTAGCTGTCAGTGCACTTGCAACGCAGCCAGTGTTCCAGAGCCAGTAGCCCCTACTCGAACGGCAGACAAAAGTACAGTGGCGGACTTGGTCCAGCCCCTCGCACCTCCAACAGCTGAGGTTGTCTCCAAGCCCAGTGCGCCACTTACCACCCCCACATCCGCTCCCCCAAAGTCCACCAAGCCACAGAAAGCTACTGTGCAGCAGCAACAGCGGGTCAAATCCCGTGGTAAACCATCTGACCATGCGGATGTTGTTTTACGCGAGGCTTCATCTGACTCTTCCCCAGAGTTGATGGAGTACGATGTATGTGTGGGGCAATCATCTCGTCCCACGCCTACCCCTCCACCTGCTGCGGTCTCCCCACCCTGTCGGAGAGACAGGATGAAGGTGCTACCCCCAACATAGATGGCTCCCATACTCCAGTGGAACTTGCAAGGGTTCAGGACGCATGTGGAGGAACTTCGTCTACTTTCTCAGGGTAGACCACTGTGTCTCTGTCTCCAGGAGACGTATTTCCATCCATCATACTCCCCTGAGATACGAGGCTATACACTCCACAAAGAGGACGACCTGCGTGGAGAGAGAGCTAGAGGAGGCGTAGGTATTTTCGTCAGGACGGACTACCATTCCTCGCCTCTCTCACTTACGACGACTCTACAGGCCGTCGCTGTGTCCGTGCACGTGCGTCATCCATTGACTGTATGTTCACTTTACTTGGCCCCACATGATGCTCTTGATGAAGCGGCCCTCACCGACCTTCTTACACAGCTCCCCCAGCCATTCATTATTTGTGGTGATTTTAATGCCCACAATGTGCTTTGGGGCTCTGCAATTACCTGTCCCAGGGGTAGAGCAATTGAGAGGCTTCTCCTGTCATCCTGTGCCTACTTGCTCAATGGAGGACACTCATTTCTGCACGGCGACTGGGTCGTTCTCTGCCGTTGATCTCTCGCTTTGCTCTCCACCTCTTGCCGCCAGTGCTCACTGGGAAGTGGTCGCTGACTTGCACGGCAGTGATCATTTCCCAATCTGGATTCACCTGCCAGATGGCGTGGGCCCCGAAAGGAGACCACCACGATGGGTACTCAGTGGAGCTGACTGGACACTTTATAGCCAGTTGGCCCAATTCGAACACTGTGCGAATGTTGAGGTGTGGGTGGATCATATTACCAAAACGGTCCACCATGCCGCTGCGGCATCCATTCCACAGTCCACAGGCCACCGGAAAAGGCCACCTGTGCCTTGGTGGAGTGACGAATGCCGCTCTGCAATTAGGACCAGGCGTGCGGCTCTGCGGCGGTTCAAGTGTCGGCCGACTGCTGAGAATCTTGCAGCCTTTCGGGTGGCGAGGGCGAGATGTCGCCGCATTATTCGTGAGAGCAAGAAGAGGTCGTGGCAAAAGTTCCTGAACACCATTAATCGTTCCACCAAAAGTTCCATTGTGTGGGAGACCATTAGGAGAATTTCTGGCAGAGGAGGGAGGTGCCCCATAGCTGCTGTAATGAATAACGGCACTCTCCACACAGATCCGCGAGACATTGCCCAGACTATGGCAGCATATTTTGCGACAGTTACTGCCACAACCAGTCAGGATCCAGGTTTCCAGCGCCATAGAGCGGTTGTTGAGAGGTGTAGTCTGAACTTCCAGCCCACCTCTCATGAAGTTTACAACTGCCCTTTTTCTATGTGGGAGCTGGATTCTGCATTGTCTGGAGCTCGTGACACTTCCCCTGGTCACAACAGGATCCATTACAGTGTGCTATGGCACCTCACAATGCGCAACAAAGAAATCCTCCTCGCACTTTTTAATGCCATTTGGGCGTCGGGTCACTTTCCTGACGCGTGGCGTGAGGCAGTTTTAATCCCTTTTTTAAAACCTGGGAAAGACCGCTCGAGCCCAAGTAGCTACCGTAGTATTGCCCTCACTAGTTGCATAGGGAAGACCTTGGAGCGGATGGTCAACCGCCGCCTTGTCTGGATGTTAGAATCCCGGCAACTACTTAGTCGCTATCAGTGTGCTTTCAGGAGGTTTCGTTCCACCTTCGATAACCTTGCCCTCCTGGAGGCGGCTATCCAACAAGCTTTCCTACGCCGTCATCACCTTATAGGTGTATTTTTCGACATCGAGAAGGCCTACGATACCACTTGGCGGCGTCTCATCCTGGAGCAGCTTCACGAATGGGGTTTTCGTGGTTGTCTTCCTCTTTTTATTCAGTCTTTCCTCTCGCCACGATATTTTAGATACCGAATTGGTGACGTCCTGTCTGATCGCTTTGAGCAGGAGAACGGTGTCCCCCAGGGTAGCGTTTTAAGTGTGACTCTGTTTGCCATCGCTATTAATCGCATTACGTCCATGGTGAAAAGTCCTGTCCAGTGTTCTTTGTTTGTGGATGATTTCTCTTTGTTCTGCTCTTCTTCAAGCCTTGCAACGACAACTCGTCAGTTGCAACTTACGATTAGGCGTTTGGATGACTGGGCGCTGAAGAGTGGATTTAAGTTTTCCACCGAGAAGTCTGTATGTGTTCTTTTTAACCGTTCTCGTTCGATTTTCACCTTTCCTGAGTTGCGCTTGAGGGACACTATTCTTTCTTTTAAAGACACGGTGAGATTTCTGGGGCTCATTTTTGACTCGAGGCTCACGTGGTTACCTCATCTTAAAGACCTGAAACGGCGGTCGCTTCAGGCTTTAAGCATTTTAAAATGTCTTAGCCACAGTACATGGGGAGCTGACAGGACTTGTCTGCTCCATTTTTACAGGGCGTTTGTGCGATCTCGGCTCGGTTATGGGTGCACGGTGTATGGGTCTGCGAGGTCTTCGTACTTAAAGATTTTGGACGTTGTCCACCATGAAGGGCTGCGGTTGGCCACTGGGGCATTCCGAACTAGACCCATACCAAGCCTCTGTGTAGAGGCTGGTGAACCGCCACTTCATATGCGGCGACGGCTACTTACGGTACGCCAGGCGTATAAAACTTTGTCCACACCGTACACACCTGCATACCATACCGTTGCTCAGCCTCCTCTGGCACGGTTATTTCATAACCGGCAACGTGCGACGCAGCCCTATGGGATTCGCGCACAGGATTGCCTCGCTGCAATGTCTATGGCTGGTCTTCGTGTTTTACGTCGCGGTTGGAGCAGATCTCCACCTTGGCTCCTCCGGAGACCCAAACTTATTTTAGATTTGACTCGTTTTAAGAAGGATGGTATGCCAGATTTTACATTCCAGTCACTTTTTTTTAACATTTTAGATGTGCATCACGGTTTCACTGTCGTTTACACTGATGGCTCCAAACAGGAGAATTTCCTTGGCTGTTCTGTGGTGTTCCCTGACCATGTTACCCGGATTCGCCTCCCTGCTGAATATACCGTTTTCGCAGCGGAGCTCCACGCGATCCTGACGGCACTGGAGCAGATGCACCGTGTTCGGGGCGATCGATTTCTTCTCTGCTCCGATTCTCTTAGTGCCTTACAATCGCTGCAGAACCTGTACCCGACTGAAGAGATGGTCCAGCTGATACATAGCCAACTGTACTTGCTCCAACAGCGGGGTAAAGAGGTATCCTTCTGCTGGGTGCCTGGTCATGTCGGCATCTGGGGCAATGAACAGGCTGATCGGGCTGCCAAGGAGGCCTGCAGAGAGCAGGATGTGGTCCAGTGTCCTATCCCCTTGCAGTCAGTCATCGCTGCACTCCACAGGAAGTGCATGGAGTTGTGGGAGGACGGGCTGGCGGTGACGGCCAATAAACTGCGGTCGGTAAAGTCAACCACTCGGCCGTGGCGTTCCTCCTGTCGGTTGCTCAGGCGGGAAGAGGTGGCCCTCACACGTCTTCGGATCGGGCACTGTCCTCTGACGCATAGCTATTTATTACGGCGGGAGGATCTTCCGTTTTGTGATGCTTGTGGCGTGCACATCTCTGTCCGCCACATTTTAACAGACTGCATTTTATACCGTGATGTAAGGGCAGAAGCACAAGTTGATGGTGATCTGCCCTGTGTTTTAGCTAATGATGAGACGTGTGTGTCTAGGGTTTTTAAGTTTTGTGATGTGTCTGGACTCTGGCCTAAACTTTTAGGCTGGAGGTTTTAGTGTATTGCAGAGTGGCTGACTCCTCCCTTTTTTTCCTTGCGGTCAGCCAGCCACTTCCATCTGCTACATTGTTTTAGCCCCCTCTCTCGTTCTCTTCCAGTGTTGTCCATGTTTTACTGCTGACGCCCTGCTTCATCCCACGCTTCGGTGTGGGTGAGCACATCTTTTCCGATGATTGTTTCCCGTGTTTTATGTTCCGTTTTATGTAAATATTCTGAGCTTTTTTTTTTCCTTGACACCCGTCTCACTATGATACTGAACGGGCGCTGAAGACCTTGCTGTCGTGCGCCCACAAAACCCCTCTACAACAACAACCATAGTTCTGTTCTACTATGTTTGTGGGTTATATGCCCAGACACAGCACTTAAGGGGACCACACCATGGGTCAGGTCGAAAAAAATTGATTTTCGGTTTTCATCATATTTCGATAGAATAAGGTATTGTTTAAGTACTCTGAAAAGGATTTTGCTGAAAAAGTTTTTTCGAGCATTTAAAGAGCACTTCCTACCACGTGTGTTTATGTGCCGCACCATCTTTTCTGTCGTCCACTGTCAACTCACACACTGTCAACTCTAAGCCATATGGAGATGCCATTATTATCAAAATATAATGTGTAGGCCATGTTCAAAAACGTTTGGGAACAAGGCTGAGGAAAGCAAAGGTTGACATGAGAGGGAAAGAAATAGAAAATGGAAAATTGTTGGCCGGATAGGGTCGGTTAACTAAAACTGAAATAGAAAACTTGCAGGTATACTATGGGCAGGCAATTAGGAGAAATGAAGAAAATCTGGAGGCAATGAAGAGAGATGTTTGGGCCATATTCTTCCATAAGTCCTGAACTGATGATAAGCCATGTAATGGATTGTGTCCATCAGGAGAAAATTCGTGGTGCAAATACAATAGAGCTCAGGCAACTGGAGAATCTTATTGTCACCAGCATTCTCTTCCTGCTGCTCTTATTACAGCAGTTAAACTTATATTCAGAGACGTGGCTCATCCTGACCTTCTAAGGAAATGTCTGCATGGGCAGACGCAGAACACAAATGAATGTTTCAACAGAATAATTTGGAACCGCCTTCCTAAATCTGTATTTGTAGGCATGCATACAATGAAACTAGGAGTTCATGATGCTGTTATTACATTAAATTGTGGTAATATTGGAAAGTGTTGGGTACTGAAAAAGCTGGGAATTAATCATGAGGAAAATATGATCACTGGGCTGCAACACTGCGATAAAATGCGGATAGCCGATGAAGACAGGTCTGCATCTAATATGGCCTAGAAAGCAAGACAAACATCCAGGAAGGTGAAAAAAAAAAAAGCTGGAAGACCTGCTAGAGGCCAAAGAAGTGCCATCATATGCAGTAGGACAGTTTTAATTAACGGTAAGTAAAAAATTTCTGAAGTTTTTTCTTTAAAGTCAATGTCACGCAAACTAAAATTTGCAGTACATATGCCGCATTATATGAGAAACTATCATAGATAAATGAATGAAATTTTCAGAGACTCTGAATAACATAAAGTGCACCTCTGGTACTACATTCATTCATATTCCTCCATTAGGAAGTTCACAAAAAAAATTTTCAGTGGAAAAAACTTAATATTTTTATTAATAAATTTGAAAAAGTATTTCTTAAGAACTATGAAATGGATAAAGCAGATTTTAGTACAATTGACTCTATTAGTATCATGTAACATACAGTGAAAATAGTAAGGTCCTTAATCAAATAGTTATTTCAGAAATGGGTCAAATACTTGCCTAAATTTACATGGGTTAGATATGCAGGGTGTGGTCTCCTTAAGGCCGATACTTTCGTTGTACATGATATGTGTTCACAGTAGCGAATATGTAAAAGCACCAGCTGTATGATGAAATGAGAACGAAAATTTTGCTAGACCGGGACTCGAATCCGGATTTCTCACTTATCGCGTACGGTCGCCTCACCATTTGACATGCAAGTACGAAGGAACATTACATAGTAATTCGGAATAAAACAGGCACTGCAATACCGTATTTATCCGACGACACCGTGCAAGCGACTTTTAAGTAAAATTAACGGGAAAATTGAAATGTGACGATGGGAACATAGGTTTGACGTGGGGCCGCAACTACCGGAGTTTCATGGTCGCCATCTTGAAATCCGCCATTTTTGATTCAAGTCATTTTTTTAAAATGGGAATGTGGGTGTATGACACATCAAAGAACACTCGCTTGAGCTCTGGAATTGAGTGGTGTAATTTGTTTTTGTCTATCTTGCACAGTTTAGAAGTTATTACCGTTCAAAGTTACCTTGATACCGACCGATGTGTCTCTTTGTTCCAGGTGATCTAAAATGGGTCTGACACGTGAACAGAAGATCAAAATCATCTCTATATCAGGGGAACGCAGCTACCGAACAATAGCAGGTGAATACAACAGACGGCAGAGAACCGGTATCGCACATTACGGTGGCTCACGTGATCACAAAATTCCGGGAGACGGGCTAAGTTCACGATAGGGCACGTAGTGGGCGACCAAGGACTGCCACCAATGAGGAAACTGCAGCTGCGGTTGTTGTGTCGCTTGTGACAAGTTCTAAACGAAGTACCAGTTGTGCGGCCCTAGCATGTGGAATAAGCCAAACCTCCTTTGTCCGGATATAGCACACCAATTAGTGGCTTCCTTAGAAGCTGCAGATGGAACATCGACTTAACGAGGATGACCCTGATCGCCGGTTGGAGTTCTGCCTGTGGGCTACTGAACAACACGAACTGGATCCTTCGTTTGCCAAGGGCATACTGTTCAGCGACGAGGCGTATTTCACTTTGAACAGGGAGGTTAATCGACATAACTGTCGATACTGGAATGACGCAAATCCGAACTGGGTTGCCCAAATTCGAGAACATAGTCCAGCGAAGGTGATGGTGTGGTGTGGCATATGGGACGCCCCCATCATTGGGCCATTTTTCATTTACAACACCTTAACTGCACCACAGTATCTGATGCTGCTGCACGACCTTGTGTTCCCTTCCACACTGAACGCTGACGGCATTTTCCCATCTTATTTTCAGCACGATGGAGCCCCACCACACTATGGCATTGGTATCCGTGAATGGGTCGCCGTGGTCCCGTGGAGTGGGAGCCCAGATCCCCTGACTTAACGCCCCTTGATTTTTATCTGTGGGGACATGTCAACCAAATAGTGTATGCTGAGAGCATCCGTGATTTGAGACACCTGGAGAAACCCATACAACACGCCTGTGACCAAATTTCAGGAGACACTCTCCTCCGTGTGCAGTCAGAGTGGTTGCGGCGACTACAGTTGTGCATTGCACTGGATGGACAACACGTAGAACATGTGTTGTAGCAGTCGGTATGAAGGTAATTTTCCAACTTTGAACATTAATAACCTCAAAACTGTACAAGATAGACAAAAACAAATTACACCACTAAATTCCAGAGCTCAAGCGAGTGTTATTTGATGTGTCATACACTCCCTTCCCCATTTAAAAAAATGACTTGAATAAAAAATGGCGGATTTCAAGATGGCGGCCATGAATGACATTCACTCCAAAAGTTGCAGCCCCACGTCAAACCTATGTTCCCATCATCACATTTCAATTTTCCCTTTAATCTTCCAACTTATGAAGGTTTCCAAGGACTTTTGACTCGCCCTGTACATATCGAAAGTACAAGCACAGGTTGTGCACACATGGCTAACGATATATGAAAGTTCGGGTGTCGCCGTGAGTCGCGCTCGGATAGGCAAATGGTAAGGCGACTGCTCGCGATATGCGGGAAGTCAGATATTGAATCCCGGTCCTTCACAAGATTTCATTGTCACCATTCCATTGTACCGCTGATGTTCGTCGATATTCTAAACTGTTGTTACATTTCAGGTATTTCATAACGGCTTTAGTCGCCGCAGTGGCTGTTCCTTAGGACATGCATGCATGTCTACTTACTGTAAAACCAGGTAGTGCGTGCAGCCTGATATGCACGCAGCCCGCCTAACGCAACTGTCTTGCAGGTCCTCTACTCTCCTGTGGCTATAGTCGTTGGACTACAGAAAACGGTATTTTTTCGGCTTGCTGTTTTATGTTTGCATGTAGCAACCATATACAAATTTCCATCTCATCAGTTTTGCATCCTTGTTTTTTAACCTTCAGTATTTGAACATAAAACGTTTCTCCACACCATAAATTAATAATTTAAATGCATGCAGGAAAGTGCCACTTCTTATAAACTATAACTAAAACTAAATCTTTCGCGACGACACTGTTGTACAAAACATAGTCGCACTGCTTGCCGCATCAGCTCAGTGTAAAACCTCGAGTTTTCTACGATTACCTCCATCGTCTTCGTCAGGAGCAACTGGCTGTCAAAACTGCTGCTGTGGTTGCCTTCTAGAGCCCAAAGACGGCCTCTGATTGGTCAATAATTACGTCATGCCGTCGCAGATGTTGTCAATGTGTGCGCTGGTGGCGCCACCGCTCCCGCCTTCGCGTAAACATTGTCTTGGGTATTTCTGGCTCTTCTCGGCATCGAGAGTTCGGTTGCTTGCACCGACGAGATTATGTCCGCTGTCACGTTTGAAGATTTTCTCGCACATTCTTTTTTCTACAGTCTCTTTAACCACATAATTCCACTAGCCTGGAACAAAACATTTGTTTCGTGAAAGAGTATTTTATGTTTATTTGTGAGACTGTGTTCAGAAACTGCAGATTTCTCCAGTTCTCAATTCTTAACATGTCGCTGATGTTCTACACAGCTGTCGGAAACGGTGCGCATCGACCGATCGATGTAACATCTCTTGTGAGTTCGGAAGCAATTACATCGGTCAGTCGCTCAATACCGTTTCCGACCGCTTTGCTGAACATCGGCGACATATTAAGAACCGAAAACTGGAGAAATCTGCAGTTTCTGAGCACAGTCTTATAAGCAAACATAAAATACTGTTTGACGAAACAAAAATTTTGACCCATGTTCCCACATACTGGAATTCTGTAATTAAAGAGACTGTAGAAATAAAAATGTGTGAGAAAAGCTTCAACTGTGACGGTGGATATAATCTTAGCGGTGCATGGAAGCGAGATTTCGATGCAGAGAAGAGGCAGAGATATTCGTCGCAATGTGTATGTTTTATGGTACTGCGTGAAACATTTTACTCTATGAAGCGGAACCGTAAAAAATGTACAAAAATACATTTTTGCATTTCGTTTTCTGCTCGCAGTAGAAACTCTACAGGCTTTGGTAGGAAATTTCTTCATTCCATAAACTGGACACTGGTTCAGGCTGTTGCATGTCTCCCGAAGCCATCCAGCTAGATCTTTACGTGGTGCTTTCCCTCTTCCAGTAGGGGACGGTCTGGCTTATCTCTCTCTGGGTCAGGAGATCTTCATTAACATCGTCCACGATCCAGTATTCCGCCAACGAAAGGAGCAACTGGTTATACTTATTATACTTATTTTCTCTGGATTGAAGGCACCTCAGATATCCACAGTTTATTAGATAAAGAAAGACTTTTTTGTCCATTTCATCAATTAGTTACAGTGTAGTACGAAAGGTACTGACCCATGCTATCGACTTCTTTCACGTGTGCATTGTACTGATTTACACACACAGGCTTCAGTATATCCTCTCCCGTTTTCCATTTTTCAGTCCTATTATTTGAGACAGAAGCGTCATAAATTGTTGATATCGTTCTGATATCCCTTTTGTCTTTCCATAAAAGGAGAAGAAGGTCACATTTTCTACAGGAAATTGTCACTTTTCTTCATTCTTCATGCTTTGAATTTCAGAGTTTGTCTTAAAACTCTGTTCGCCCTAATAGTTTCATAAACACTGGTTGTGCTTTTCAGTAGCAGTGGAGGTGCCATTATAACAATAATCCTAGTAGATATGGTGTCACATACCATGATGAGGGCTAAGAATTAATAGAACAGTTTCTTTGAATTTTTTTTCCATTCACCAGCGTAAATCTCCATATTGGACATAAAGGCTGTGTCACTCTCGAACATCATCCTAACAAGTAACCCATATTTTGTAATCCTTGCAGCGGTGTTCGTTCAAAACCTCAGGCGTCTTCTCCATGGAATCACTCCCTCACCCAAAGACTACTGCATGTTTAGTTTGTAAAATGTCCTGAATTTTTAAGAAAATAATCCAGCACAAGTTGGACTTAGAAGAGTCTCCCAGATCTACTGTTCAGTTTTGTATCTGCTCATATTTGTTGCGACTCAGAGTCTATGAAAATACTGGAACAACTATTAGAGATTGTGTCGAGCAATAATCTTTCCATCTATCTGTTCTTGTTTGCCCCATTAGAAGAATTAGGCCAAGGAATTTCTTCGTGTCTCTTTGTTTAGCGGGAGACCGTTGGATCATAGAGGTTAGAGAATCACATTGTCTTGTGGAAATGTTCAAATGGTTCAAATGGCTCTGAGCACTATGGGACTTAACATCTTAGGTCATCAGTCCCCTAGAACTTAGAACTACTTAAACCTAACCAACCTAAGCACATCACACACATCCATGCCCGAGGCAGGATTCGAACCTGCGACCGTAGCAGTCACGCGGTTCCGGACTGAAGCGCCTAGAACCATGCGGCCACCGCGGCCGGCTTGTGGAAATGTAATGACCTCACTACGGACATCATACCGTTGCAGATCGCCTTGAATGTTAATTGTTATCATTATAACAAACCGAATCATTCACACCAACAAAATCCTTTCACACTTATTGTCAAAATCGCTTGACACCACTGCAACCTTATACATAATTACAGGTCTGAAAGTGTTACTGGCATTGTGTTTGCCCTCAGACTCATACATACATTCCTTCACACAGAAATTCGGACCCTTAATGTCGCTAGAGACATCTTAATATGCATCGGCAAAAACTTTGGAAACTATTTCATAGTCGCTGATTTCCGTTTCCTGAATATAGTCACATGTAAACGCTGGAGGAACTTAAAGACGAAAATCTTAACAATTGAAATATCAAAATCACTCACCGTTCTAAATAAGCCAAAATTGCAATCACGTTGCTACATTGTCAATGGTTGTAAATAACTAACTCGACGAAGTCTACAGCATACAGCAAGTGTGTAGTAAATCCAAGTTATCTCGTGATCCGTTCCCAACAGATGGCGTGTAAAACACGAGAAAACTCAGGATCTGTCCATAATGTGTTAACTGGGTTTTGACTGCATGAAAACTGTGTAATGGATGTAAAACTAAGCCCACATTGTCACTGAAGTTCTGTGGAGTGTCCTTTATCACTGCTCTTGAAGGCAACAACGCATCTTCTGTATATTATATTGTAATGTGGTTACTTATTCTAGGCTTGAGAACAACTGTGTAAGTTGAAATGACATGTTTAATGTCGCAATTTTATCACAAAAATACACGCTTTTACACGGTTTTCAATTTGACAACATAAATACAGTTGTCAGGATAACGCATCTTACCAACATCAAAAAGTTAAGTAATCCTAAACACAGCAATATTAAATATTAACTCCCAGAAAGAACATTAATCCTGAACACAATATTGAAGTTTAATTAGGACATACTTTGTAAAATTGTTCCTACACATACGTTATGATGTTGGTCAGTACTGCGAAAACCGTCCGATTCCGTTTAAAAAAAATGGCTCTGAGCACTATGGGACTCAACTGCTGTGGTCATAAGCCCCTAGAATTTAGAACTGCTTAAACCGAACTAACCTAAGGACATCACTCACATCCATGCCCGAGGCAGGATTCGAACCTGCGACCGTAGCGGTTGTGTGGTTCCAGACTGTAGCGCCTTTAACCGCTCGGCCACTCCGGCCGGCAATTCCGTTTCAAAATTCAGTACTATTTATGATGACAATCAAGTCTATTGTGGAATGTTAGTTATGTGACAAATTGAGCGAAATATTACCCAAGGCTGCTCGAGTTTACAGCGGACTCAAGTTGGTGAACCAACAAAGTTTACGCCTCTGCACCCGGTATTTACCTTAAGCTGCGACTAGCTGCCATCTGCTAGGCCGCTCTCTTCCGCTGAAATTTCTATAAAACTAATCGAACCTTCGCTGAACTTTCCAGCTTAAATCTTCCCTATGTTCCTCGTTATGCGAGAAAACATGTACTCAACCCTAGTCTCTGTAGGTGGTGAAATACAAGCTGATGATTGGAGCAGTGTGCATATTATAGTGCCCTCTCAGTTCTCGCAAGAACAATCAACTAATTGTCTGGTTCGTTTGTCCGCAGTTGGAGCTAAACTTGCTACAGCTAATTTCTAGCTGGATTTCAGCCGCTGTGAACGCAGTGTTCACACAAATTTCTTCTTTGCAGCGTACAGAGCGTTAAGTGCTCCGTTCTGCACTTGACGCCAGTTCACAGAAGAGTCCCTGAAAACATGGCTGAACTGCCTCCCCCACCTGGGTTCATTTGTTCTTCACGTCACGACCTTTTCCGACCAATAGGAGCGTTCCTCTTATTTTGTGGAAACTCTCTCTACCAATCGCAATGTCCCTTCTATTAAACCGCGTCGACTTCAGTATTTTTCTCCTTCCTCCTGTGTTTCCGTCAATCAGACGTTTTGTGCTCATTCTAGACGTCTAAAGTACATTGAACTTCACTTGTGTTGCACTCGCTGGGCACGTGATCGAAATGCGTCACTGGTTTTTGTTCGTATCCCTTTGAAATTCCGAAACGCAGTTTTCTAAAGCTTTTTCTCTGTCCCTCTGCAGATGTGCTGCTACATGCTTTTCTCCTGCCTGAGTCACCTGGATGAATCGTTTACTTTGTGCCTGCCACGCCTGTGTTAACCCTTGCACCGCGCCTTCGCTTCTGCCCTTGTCCCTCTGGCTTTCAAACTAAAAACGCCTCTCGCTGCTTGTTCCACCCTCTGCTTAAAGACATGCATTATACAGGAATGGTGTGTTAATTACCGTCAATTGACTGTCATCCATTTTTGCATTACATACTGGTAGGTAAGTTTGCTCATAACTGCCGAATTACATTAGGTGTCATATTCACCTTCTCGTTGTGATGCATAAAGCTCTCATGTAAAATGCGAATCTGACCTTCATTTACTCTGCCACCTTACAATACATTACCAAGAATGCCTTAGAATCGTCTTCGTTAAGGAAGAGTGATGTGATCGGTACAGCAGCCAAGAAGACAACTACATTACAGAAAAATTCCACTGTTAATGTTCAGATTAAAAATGAAAACCTAATTGTAAGATCGATTAATGCCAAACTAGAGGCTAACGATGCTACAGCAGTTGAAGCTGAGAAAAGTAACGCCATAATCATTGTCAATGAAGTAGATTATGTTGCTGAAACGGAACATTTTTCCAGAAAACCATATAGAGAAAGTGTAAAAAAAATCCATCAGTCTATTCAACGCTGAAATTAGAAAAAAGTTGATCAGTCCAGCTTCTCGACAGTACACTGAGACGACAGAAATAATGGGATACCTTCTACTTTGGTGGTGGACCCCATTTGCCCGGAATAATGTAGCAACTCGACGCGACATGGACTCAACAAGTCTTCGGAAGTTCCCTGCAGAAATACTCGTCGATGGTGCCTCTAGAACCGCCCACAATTGTGAGGTGTCGGCGGAGGAGGATTTTGTGCACGAACTGATCTCTCCATTATATTCCATTAACATTCGACGAGATTCATTTCAGGTGATCTGTAGTCAAATCATTCGCTGGAATCGCCCAGAATGTTCTTCGCGAACAATTGTGGCCGCTGACGGTGCGCACATTCATCCATAAAAATTCTATCGTATTTTGGGAACGTGACGTCCAGGAATGGCTGCAAATAGTGTACAAGTAGCCGAGCATAACCATTTCCAGTCAACGATCGATTGAGTTGGACAGAGGACGCATTCCATATCACGTAAAAAACACAAATCAAACCATTATGTAGCCACCATCAGTTTTCACGGAGCCTTGTTGATAACTTGAGTTCATGGCTTCGTGGGGTCTGCATCACACTCGAACGTTCCCATCATCTCTTACCAATTGAATTCGGGATTATCTGTCAAAGTCATTGGTTGGCAGTTGTCTAGAATCTAACTGATACGGTCACGACGCCAGGAGAAGCGCTGCAGGCGATGTCGAGCTGTTAGCAAAGGCACTAGCGTCAGTCGTCTGCTACCAAAGCCGATTAACGCCAGATACGTTCGTCGTACGTCCCACATTGATTTGTGTGGTTATTACACGTAGTGTTGCTTGTTTGTTGGCACTGACAACTCAATGCAAAGGCAGCTACTCTCGGTCGTTAAGTGAAGACCGTCGACCACTGCGATGTCCGTGGTGAGAGGTAATGGCCTGAAATTTGGTTCGGTACCGTACAATTGCAGATGTCAAATTGAGATTCATCCACGAAAGTAGAGGAGTACAAAACACTAGATCGATCGAACTTGACTATTACACATCAGTCTGGGACCATTAGCAGGTTGGATTAATAGAAGAGATAGACAAGATCCAATGGAGAGCGGCGCCTTTTGTCACGGGACCGTTTAGATGGTGCGAGAGCGTTAAGCAGACGTTCAACAAACTCCAGTGACAGATGCTGGAAGAATCGCATTGTGCACCAGGGAAATGCTGATTACTGCGGTACCGAGGAGGTGCGTTCTTGAAATAGTCGGAGAACATAATGCGGCTTTACACATATAGTCCGTGAAATGAGCACAACGCGGAATTTCGAGATATTAGAGCTATTACAGAGGTCAAGTAAACATTAAAGAACAAGATGAATATTCCACTGCGTTTTAACATAAGGAGGAAACAGGCTCGCTACGTGTGCCAACCCCACGCAGAGATCAAAGATAATGCAAGGTACTGCAAAACTCCCTTATTGCGTAAGAAATTAATGTCGTTGACACTCATAAGGAAATCGTAAACAAGATTTCTATCTCTTTTTTTCAGATTTATTATTGTGATGATGATATGTAATGTTTGGTATTGAACTATTTATGAGCGTGTAACAGGAATAAAAATAAAATAAATAAATATTGATGTGCATATGTAACGTCAAAAAAGGGTGGGGCAATATATTTTATTCCTATTGTGTATATTATGTACCTGTTGTGTGAATATCAAAAGTTGCTTAACCAGTGTTTTAAGTGACGTTTGTATGTGTCTACAAAGTACAGTGAAAAATGAACGAATGATTTATGTTTACGCATCTGTGTGTATCTAGCTATGTGTCTACAAGTGAAGTGAGAAATGAAACAATGTTTTATACTGATTTTTACGTGTGTGCAAAAGCGAAGTGAAAAATGGACTTTACAGATTGAAATATGTAAAAACGACTAAAATAATTAATCAAGAATGTATATAATGTCATCCCTATATACACTCTGTGATAAAAAGTATCCGGACATTCCCAGAAACATACGTTTTTCATATTAGGTGCATTGTGCTGCCAGCTACTGCCAGTTACTCCATATCAGCGACAACAGTAGTCATTAGACATCGTGAGAGAGCAGAATGAGGCGCTCCGAGGAACTCACAGACTTCGAACGTGGTCGGGTGATTGGGTTTCACTTGATATTCACTCCTAAATATCTCTAGGTCCACTGCTTGCGATGTGGTAGTGAAGTGGAAACGTGAAGGGACACATACAGCATCAAAGCGTACAGGCTGACCTCATCTGTAGACTGACAGAGACCGCCGACTGTTGAAGAGAGTCATAATGTGTAGTAGGCAGACATCTATCCAGACTATCACACACGAATTCCAAACTGCATCAGGACCCACTGCAAGCTCTATGACAGTAAGGAGGGAGGTGAGAAAATTTGGATTTCATGGTCGAGTGGCTGCTCATAAGCCACACTTCACGCCAGTAAATGCCAAACGACGTCTCGCTTTGTGTAAGGAGCGTAAACATTGGACGACTGAACAGTGGAACAACGTTGTGTGGAATGACGAATCACGGCACACAATGCGGCGGTCCGATGGCAGGGTGCCCGGTGAAGGTCATCTGCCAGCGTGTGTAGTGGCAACAGTAAAATTCGGAGGCAGTGGTGTTATGGTGTGATCGTGTTTTTCATGGAGGGGGATGGGACCCTTTGTTATTTTGCGTGGAACAATCACAGCACATGCCTACTTTGACGTTTGAAACATCTTCTTGCTTCCCACTGTTGAAGAGGAATTCGGGGACGGGGATTGCATTGGTAAACACGATCGAGCATCTGTTCATAATGCACGGCCTGTGGCACAGTCGTTACATGACAATAACTTTCCTGTAATGGACTGGCCTGCGCAGAGTCCTGACCTGAATCCTATAGAACACCTTTGGGATATTTTGGGAAGCCTACTTCGTGCCAGGCCTCACCGACCGACATCGATACCTCTCCTCGGTGCAGCACTCCGTGAAGAATGGGCTGCCATTCTCCAAGAAACCTTCCAGCAACTGACTGAACGATGACCTATAAGAGTGGAAGCTGTCATCAAGGCTAAGGGTGAGCAAACACCATACTGAATTCCTGGATTACAGATGGAGGGCGCCATGAGCTTGTAAGTCATTTTCAGCTAGATGTCTGAATATTTTTGATCACATTTCCTGTGGCGCCGATGTCACACAGATGTAATGACTTGTACATTGTTGATCTTAAAGCTACTGGAAGGCTCCAAGAGCATCGCAAGATAGGAAACTAAAGGCACAATGCAGGGAG
Source organism: Schistocerca piceifrons (assembly GCF_021461385.2). Lineage (NCBI taxonomy): Eukaryota > Metazoa > Arthropoda > Insecta > Orthoptera > Acrididae > Schistocerca > Schistocerca piceifrons. The sequence continues at coordinate 117,043,441 of NC_060138.1, forward strand.
CAGGCAAATTTGGTAGCGTTTAGATTAGACGATGTCAACAGTAACTCTAGAGGCCAGTAAATTGCAGACGCTCTGAGCAGCTGTCCCAGGGGAGGAGTTACACTTCTCAGAGTTAATTGGTAATTGCATCCAACGCCTACATGCTGTAGTCAGGCGTCACAGTAGAACATAGTTACCAAAAGGCACATCCTGCCAGACTTAGCAAGCTTGATCCTTGCTCTGAGAAATGCTGCTTCAGTGGGTTTACACTGGTCAGAGTGTTACACCAGCGTCCCAACTCACGAAAGGCCTCTGGGCTGGGCCAAGAGACATAAAATACTAGATGCCGGCCGTAAGTGGAAGAGCAGTGACGTTTAGCTTTCAACTGATCGCTGCTGCTACCAAACTTGGAGTCTGTTAATGTAATGTCCATAAACATCCCTGCCTGCCAAATAGGAGAAAGGGAGGAATCCGAATGAGTTTGGCCAGAGGCGCCCGGGAGGTGCAGAGCCACTCGTCAGATTGGCTGAAGTGCCGGTGTATTGTTGGGCCGATTATAGGAAGTTAGTAATAGAGCAGCGCCAAAACCTTCTAAAACCCATTTTTTAGTATTCAGAGTCCTCAGTTAGATCACTGGGAACGCCAACTTCCTGTCAACTGTTGCCAGCTTCGGTAAGCTACGACAAGTCCGTTCTTCTCATTTGGAGTGCTTCTCTCTAAGTTAATAATTAAAATGGTTCTACTGTTCGCTGCTTCTGTTAGCGCTCATCCCATGAGCATAGACACTGACTGTTGTGCAGCCAGTTGCACCCTCTGCTCTTCTAATGTTTAGAATTACCCTTCTGTATAGAAATTGGTTTGACTGTGAGTAAACAGGGTGAGTCAGACCCCCGAGTATCCTTGAGTGTCCTGCTGCGATCATCCTATCGAGTCTTAAAATCTGTGTCTCTCGTAGGTGCCCTGTGACAGTGCGTAGCGTTACTGCAAACAATGTACCTACAATCGCCTGAAGTTAGTCTTTCTAAATTTGCTCATAACTCCTCGGAAATTTGCAGACTGACCTGTAACCACCTATCCCTGACTCCCATCTATCTATTCTAGGACACGACGACACGTAAAGTACAATGGCAAGACACAATCAATACCTTCACTGGGTGATAACAATGGTGATGTTACAGATGACAGTGCCACTAAAGCAGACTTACTGAACACAGTTTTCCGAAATTCCTTCACCAAAGTACACTAAGTAAATAGTCCAAATTCGGATCAAGAACATCTGCCAATAAAACTAATTTAGATGTATTAGACATTCTCGATATAATGAAGCACCTTAAATCACTTAATAAAGGCGAGGTCTCCAGTGCAGACTGTATACCAGCTAGTCCGGTTCCTTTCAGAGCACGCAAATGCACAGTTAACAATGAGATACAACTGCTTCCTCGTTGAATGTTCCATACTAAATACTGAAAAGATGTTCCATACTAAATACTGAAAAGCTGCACGAGTCACACCAACACCCAAGAAAGGAAACAGAGGTATGGAATTAAACACTGTATCACTAACGTCAACTTTCAGTAGGATTTTTGAACGTATAGTGTGTTCTAACATTATGAATTACCTCCAAAAACGACTTCATTGGCAAATAACCAACACTGATTCAGAAAATATCGTTCTTCTAGAACACAACTAGCTCTTTATTCTCGCGAAGTAATGGCTGCTAAGGACAGGAGATGTCTAACAGATTCCATCTTTTTAGATTTCCGGAGGCGTCTTGATGCCGTTCCTCACAAGGGACTTCTACTCGGATTGCGTGACTATCAAGTTTCGTTTCATTTGTGCTACTGGATTCGTGATTTCCTGTCATAAATGTCACAGTCCCCAATAACTCACGGAAAATCATCGAGTAAAACAAAAGTAACACCTGGTGTTCCCCAATGAAGTGGTATAGGCCTTCAGCCGTTTCTCATCTACATAAATGATTTAGGAGACAATTTGAACATTCCTCCTTGATAGTTTGCTGACGATGCTGTCATTTACCGCCCTGTAAAACCTCCCTCCCCCCATCCTACCCCCACCCTCCTCTGAAACATGGTCCTTGTCGTTGGTGGGGAGACTTGCGTGCCTCAGCGATACACATAGCTGTAACCGTAGGTGCAACCAAAATGGCGGGGTATCGGGGTATCTGTTGAGAGTTCAGACAAACGTGTGGTTCCTGAAGAGGGGCAGCAGCGTTTTCAGCACTTGCGGGGGCAACAGTTTGGATGATCGACTGACCTGGTCTTGTAACATTAACCACAAACGGTCTTACTGTGCTGGTACTGCGAACAGCTGAAAGCAAGAGGAACTACAGCCGTAATTTTTCCCGAGGGCATGCAGCTTTACTGTATGGTTAAATGGTGATGGCATCCTCTTGGGTAAAATATTCCGGAGGTAAAATAGTCCCCTATTCGGATCTCCGGGCGGGGACTACTCAGAAGGACGTCGTTATCAGGAGAAAGAAAACTGGCGTTCTACGGATCGGAGCGTGCAATGTCAGATCCGTAACCGGGCAGCTAGGTTAGAAAATTTGAAAAGGGAAATGGATAGGGTGAAGTTAGATATAGTGGGAATTAGTGAAGTTCAGTGGCAGGAGGAACAAGACTTCTGGTCAGGTGAATACAGGGTTATAAATACAAAATCAAGTAGAGGTAATGCAGGAGTAGGTTTAATAATGAACAAAGAAGTAGGAGCCGGCGTAACTACTACGAACAGCATAGTGAACGCGTCATTGTAATGAAGATAGACACGAAGCTCACACCTACCACAGTAGTATAAGTTTATATGCCAACTAGCTCCGCAGACGACGAAGACACTGAAGAAATGTATGATGATATAAAACAAATTATTCAGATAGTGAAGGGAGACGAAAATTTAATAATCATGGGTGACTGGAATTCGATAGTAGGAAAGGGAAAGAAGGAAAAGCAGTAGGTGAATATGGAATGGGAGTTAAGGAATGAAAGAGGAAGCCGCCTGGTAGAATTTTGTACAGAGCATAACTTAATCATAGCTAACACTTGGTTTGAGAATCATGAAAGAAGGATGTATACGTGGAAGAGGCCTGGAGACACTGGTAGGTTTCAGACAGGTTATATAATGGTAAGACAGAGATTTAGGAACCAAGTTTTAAATTGAAAGACATTGCAGAGACAGACGTTGATTCTGACCATAATCTGTGTATTATGAACTGTTGATTAAAACTGAAGTAACGGCAAAAAGGTGGGAATTTAAGGAGAAGGTACCTAGATAAACTAAAAGAACCAGAGGTTGTAAAGAGGTTCAGTGACAGCATGAGGGAACAATTGACAAAAACAGGGGAAAGAAATACAGCAGAAGAAGAATGGGTAAATCTGAAAAATGAAATAGCGAAGGCAGCGGAGGATCAAGTAGGTAAAAAGATGAAGGCTAGTAGAAATCTTTGGGTAACAGAAGAGATAACATTGTAATTCTGTCAGAGGCAACAAAGGACCTGGAAGAGCAGTTGAACAGAATGTACAGTGTCTTGAAAGGAGGATATAAGATGAACATCAACAAACGCAAAACGAGAATAATGGAATGTAGTCTAACTAAATCAGGTGACGCTATAAAAAAATGTCGTGTGACTAGGGCCTCAGAATCGTAGACGGAGACCAAGAGATGATTACACTAAGCAGATTCAGAATGATGTATGGTGCAAAAATGGTTCAAATGACTCTGAGCACTATGGGACTTAACTTCTAAGGTCATCAGTCCCCTAGAACTTAGAACTACTTAAACCTAACTAACCTATGGACATCACACACGTCCATGCCCGAGGCAGGATTTGAACCTGCGACTGCAGCGGTCGCGCGGCTCCCGACTGTAGGGCCTAGAACCGCTCGGCCACTCTGGCCGGCGATGTACGGAGCAGTACTTACTTTGAAAGGAATAAGGTAAGGAATGAGGAGGTTCTACGCAGAATCGGAGAGGAAAGGAATATGTGGAAAACACTGATTAGCAGAAGGGACAGGACGACAGGACATCTGCTAAGACATGAGGGAATGACTTCCATGGTACTAGAGGGAGCTGCAGAGGGCAAAAACTGTAGAGGAAGACAGAGATTGGAATACGTCAAGCAAATAATTGAGGACGTAGGTTGCAAGTGCTACTCTGAGATGAAGAGGTTAGCACAGGAAAGGAATTCGTGGCGGGCCGCATCATACCAGTCAGTAGACTGATGACATAAAAAAAAAAAAAAAAAAAAAAAAAAAAAAAAAAAAAAAAAAAAAAAAAAAAGCTTGTACAGGACAGAGTAGCATGCAGAGTTGCATCAAACCAATCTCTGGACTGAAGACCACAACAAGACAAATCATCGCATGATCAAAACCAATTGCAAATATCTGTATGATGCGAAATATGACAATTGACTCTAAATACATTCAACTAGGGTCCAGAAGGGCTACACCACTCATCTGATTTGTAAGCACCATATAATATGACATGAAACTTTGTCAAAACATCTGTCAACGTGATACAGTTATGGTACTTTACTTGTGAATACATTCCAGTATATAAAAGCTGGAAATTCCTTTACACGAACAAAGTATTAAAAGACGTCCAAAGAAGGCAGAAATCACAATATATAAAAATGTTGGTTGCTATTCTGCCCAATCACAAGCCTGTCCCGTCTAGTATATTTGAATGAAAATCACAAGCGTTACCACGACTAAACATTTTTCGCCTTGTAGCACATTGGTGACACTTTACCCTATGTTCCTTCTTGACCTATGCTGAAAAATAAAATTTCTGACCGCTAAATCCACAAGGAGTGTTCTCATTATCGTCTTCAATTTCAGTTGGCTGCAAGTCAATACCCGATTCACTCAACGGACGACAACGTGTCTCACTTGCATTATCTTCGCTCTCAGTCTCTAGTTTCAGTCTGCGTTTAGATTTCGTCGCTTCGTCGTTAGTGTCTCACGTCAAATGACTTGGTTCTGCTCCTACCGTTTTTGACTTCCTTTAGGACATCCTACATCCTTTCTGCTGGGCTGGAAATGGTTGTATTGGAAGGAGAAGTCTGATGAACGGAGGAAGAGGCTCCTGGCAAAGGGGACTCACGTTGCAGTTGGTAAAATAGAGGAATGAACACGATGGCACATTGGAAATGTCTGAGGATAATATTAACGATACTTGAGAGAACAATGAGTCCTACGGCCATTCAAAATTAGAAGACGCTTTCCAGTTGAGCAGTCACTCTGAAAGTGTTCGAGCCATTTGAGAAAAACGTTTTCGTTCACATACCCAGAATCAGACATGATGACTACTGAACCCACTAAGAAGATGTTTGTGCACACCTCTAAATCGAACACCTTAGAAGACAGCAAAAGGGAGGAACAAAAAAGCCACTGTCGTTACAGCGTGTTGTAATAGTTACCCCCCCCCCCCCCCCTCCATATTTGTTATCTTCACCACTACCCTAGCACCTTTTGCTGCCATGTTTTGAGGTTGGGAATTATTAAGATGACCTCTCTGACTGGAGTGAAACTTCATCTCTGCGTAGCGGTAGAAGGACAGTGACTCTTTGAAGTGAAGGCGAGTAAGCAATAAGTGCGCGTCTCGATACTTGTACATTCAGCGCAGACAATTTGTTTTCTTGGCTCTAGACTGGAGAGCCGTATACTGTCTTACTGGATGTCGTCATTGTGTATACTGGTCCCGATTCTACTGAGCACTGGAGTTTGGGAACGAATAAGACCTGATGAAATTGTCTACCTTAATGGTGTTGGAGATCCTGTGTTTTCAGATACTGTGTAATGATCATTGCTACATTTGGTGCCCAACGTGAGGCTTTGATGTACACTTGACTTGCAGGCGCATTCTTCCATTGGTTGTGCTCTAGTCATAACCGCCTCCAGTGTGTGTTGCTTATCTGAGTAAAACTGATCAACTGACAATATGAAAAGGATAGACTGCTACCCATCGTATAGCGGAGATGCTGATTCACAGATAGGCACAGAAAAAAGACTGTCAAACAAGTAAGCTTTCGGCCAAAAGGCCTTCTTTAGACTTAGGCGACACACAAACACACACACACACACACACACACACACACACACACACACACACATACACGCATACACGCAAGCAAAAGCAAGCAACTCATATACGCGTGTGATAGGCTGAAGCCAGAACCTGCCAGACCCAGTGTGGCCTCTGCAGCCAGAGACAACGATCACACGCGTGTGTGAGTTGCGTGTGTGTGTGTGTGTGTGTGTGTGTGTGTGTGTGTGTGTGTGTGTACTGTCTAAGTCGGAAGAAGGTCTTTTGGCCGAAAGCTTACTTATTTAACAGTCTTTATGTGGCGTCTATCTGCGACTCAACATCTCTGGCGAGCAGCAATCTATGCTTTTCATAATATTGTTGCTATTCCATCCTGGATTTTCTGTTGTTCGATTAAAACTGATATACGTTGCGACTATCTGCGCATTCTCCATAGGACTCACCCTCATTACTGTGGAATTTATTTCTTCCTTTTCATTCAATGGTAGCCATTGCCGGTACTGCATTAAAAACCAGTTCATTCACTTGGTTCTGCTGATTTGTATTACCTTGCCCTTGGCGCGTACATTAGAGAAATATTGTACTGCCCTTTCCAATACTGCATTGATTCGGGTGTACAATGAGATATTTTGTATATTGTATGAAGGACTTGGAAGCAGATTAGAGGAGTATTTGCATGTAACGAACGGCACCTAGAAACTGAACAAGAATTGCAAATGGGAAGGAATCGTTTCTGATAATTTTGGCTGATAATAGTAATTTCTAATGTTGATCTTGCTGCTAGAAGTAGGCAGAATTTTCTCAATATACAGTTGTGCTCATTGCTGGTGTAAGATACTGATGGTTAAAAATCTATTTTACGGTTCCATTACCCACCTTCAGGCTGAAGTTTTCTTTTAAAACTGCACCCTTAGTAGAATTAACATCTGTACGGCTACGTTAGCCAAAGATTGGGACTTGTGAATTTTCCGATGTTTCTAGTGTAATCTTAATTCAGAAAACTTACTTGATGCTCTTGTGAGCAACACTTCATTGAGATCACTTGATTTTTAAGTCGGTCAACTTCTTTGCTGTTGAATCAGTCATGGTTTTCGGAGTAGTTTAATAATTTTGAGCTACTGATGGTTTGAATAATTATCATGTTTTAAGAGTAGTTTAATAATTTTGAGCTAATGCTGGTTTGAATAATTATCATGTTTCAGCATAATAGTTTGTTGTTATGTGCTGTTTGATGATGAAATGCAATTGTTCAATGGAACACACAACTGTAATTTGCCAAGCTGTGAAATATTTAATAAATCTGTGTTATGAAAGGTATGCCACTCAATCAGTCGTTTACATCCTTTCCTAATGTATGGGTCCCAATGCTTCTGCATAAAGGTAACAATAAGAGTTTCAAGTTTCACGTTATTGTGCATGGTACACAGTAAATTGTTCGGTTGTACACTACTGGCCATTAAAATTGCTGCACCACGAAGATGACGTGCAACAGACGCGACATTTAACCGACAGGAAGAAGATGCTGTGATGTGCAAATGATTAGCTTTTCAGAGCATTCACACAAGGTTGGCGCCGGTGGCGACACCTACAACGTGCTGACATGAGGAAAGTTTCCAACCGATTTCTCATACACAAACAGCAGTTGACCGACGTTGCCAGGTGAAACTTTGTTGTGATGCCTCGTGTAAGGAGGAGAAATGCGTACCATCACGTTTCCGACTTTGATAAAGGTCGGATTGTAGCCAACCACGATTGCCGTTAATCGTATCACGACATTGCTGCTCGCGTTGGTCGAGATCCAATGACTGTTAGCAGAATATTTAATCGGTGGGTTCAGGAGGGTAGCCTAATACGTAACGCCGTGCTGGATCCCAAAGGCCTCTTATCACTAGCAGTCGAGAAGACAGGCATCTTATCCGCATGGCTGTGACGGATCGTGCAGCCACGCCTTGATCCCTGAGTCAACAGATGAGGACGTTTGCAAGACAACAACCATCTGCACGAACAGTTCGACGACGTTTGCAGCAGCATGGACTATCAGCTAGGAGACCATGGCTGCGGTTACCCTTGACGCTGCATCACAGACAGGAGCGCCTGCGATGGTGTACTCAATGACGAACCTGGCTGCACGAATGGCAAAACGTCATTTTTTCGGATGAATCCAGGTTCTGCTTACAGCATCATATGGTCGGATCCCTGTTTGGCGACATCGCGGTGAACGCACATTGGAAGCGTGTATTCGTCATCGCCATCGCCATACTGGCGTAACACCCGGCGTGATAGTATGGGGTGCCATTGGTTACACGTCTCGGTCACCACTTGTTCGCATTGACGGCACTTTGAACAGTAGACGTTACATTTCAGATGCGTTACGACCCTTCATTCGATCCCTGCGAAACACTACATTTCAGCAGGATAATGCACGACCGCATGTAGCAGGTCCTGTACGGGCCTTTCTGGATACAGAAAATGTTCGACTGCTGGCCTGGCCAGCATATCCTCCAGATCTCTCACCAATTGAAAACGTCTGGTCAATGGTGGCTCTTCGCAATAAGCCAGTCACTACTCTTGATGAACTGTGGAATCGTGTTGAAGCTGCATGGGCAACTGTACCTGTACACGCCATCCAAGCTGTGTTTGACTCAATGCTCAGGCGTATCGAGGCCGTTATTACGGCCAGAGGTGGTTGTTCTGGGTAATGATTTCTTAGGATCTATGCAACCAAATTGCGTGAAAATGTAATCACATGTCAGTTCTAGTATAATATATTTGTCCAATGTGTACCCGTTTATCATCTGCATTTCTTCTTGGTGTAGCAATTTTAATGGCCAGTAGTGTATTATTTAACTTCGGAAATAAATCATGAAAATTCGCTTACCTCTAGAGTTTGTTTCTCCGGCTTTTCAATAATGTGATGGAAAACACCCATACTACAACCACACGCGGCTACTCAGAGATCCTGGCACTTACTAAAGACAAAACGACCTTGACTCTGGGAGGAACTAGGGCGCTGATGCAACATTACACATTTCAGGCGGACTGGCTCCGTGAGTGGAATAGTCCCGATGTACACTAAATATCTAGGGATTACAATGACGAATAACTTAAATTGGAACGATCACATACATAATATTGTGGAGAAAGCAAGCCAAAGACTGCGACTTATTGGCAGAACACTTAGAAAACGCAAGAGTTCTGCTAAACAAACTCACTTCTCGAGTATTGCTGTGCGGTGTGGCGTCCATATCAGAAAGGATTGTCGGAGGACATTGAAAAAGTTCGAGCAATGGCAGTTAGTTCGGTTCGTTACGTATTATCGCGAATTAGGGGAGAAAGTGCCACGGATGTGATACGCCAATTGTGGTGGCAGTCATTAAAACAAAGGTGTTTCTAGTAGCGGCAGCATATTGTCAACTTTCTGCTCATGGAGTGAAAACTTTTGTTGGCGACCACCTACAAAACTGTTCGTTTCTGCAGCAGGCTGATGGAGAGTGGAGCGGCAGAGAAATAAACTTGAATGCGGTTCGATGAACCCTCTTCCAGGCCCTTAATTGTGAATTGCACACTAATCATGAAGATGTTGATGTAAAAATTTCAAAGACTCCTTTTGCGTCAGTTTATTTCTCCCCGTTCACTGCGGCGTCGTCTGAAGTCACGTTCTCCCGGCTTTTTAATGTTGAACGACGTGAAATGAGGAGCCGTCACGGAAAGAGAAGAATACTCAGTTGCGGTAAAAAACTTCTGCCTCACAAATTTTCATAATGAAGTTTCTTGGAACTGCGCTGCAGTGGTAAATAATGTGAGCTGGGGTGCGAGAAGCTCGGTGGCTTCCGAGAAGTCCCAAGGGAAAAAGCGACTGGGCAGAGGCGCCGGATTTTGCTTTTAGCGTTACGAGGCCTTCTTCGCTGATATCGTCTTCGCTATTGTGTGTCTCTTGAAGACAAGCTCTTCTTTTCAGTATTTTGAGAGAGGTGGTCATCCAGATACCTGAACAGAACCACAGTAACAAGTAAGGGTCTCAACAAGTAGCGATCTCATTATCCTTATATGTTAGTAACACAGTACTAATACAAAGACGGAGAAAAATGGCAACACCAAAAAGTAATTAATGTAGAGTAATGAAATTTCGGGAATACATTTGTCTACCTAACGTAACTAAGTGATTAACATTGCAAGATCACGAGTTCATGTAAGCGCGAGATAATCCATTGAAAATGTGAAATGCTGGTACATTAATAACCGGCGTAGCTGGCAGAATATTGAATGCAAGCACGTAAACGGGCATGAATCGTGTTGTACAGGTGCCGGACGTCAGTTTGTGCGATGGAACTACATGCCTGTTACACTTGCTCCGTCAACACAGGGACAGTTAATGCTGCTTATTGATGACGCTGGTGTTGTTATCCGATGATGTCCAATATGTGCTCGACTGGATATCGAGAAGACTTTGGAAGACTTAACATCATATATGGCACACTGAACATTCCATCATAATATCTAAAAACATTGGGGAGGGGGGGGGGGGTGGCAGCGAAACGACAATCCACGCTTGCGATACACCATCTGAGTTTGGGAAAAATATCATCCACATAATTCCGAAGACTGCAAGAGCTGACAAGTGCGAGAATTACCACCCAATGTATTTGAGAGCTCGCTTGTCTAATTTGGCGATAAGGTTATTACACAGAAGAATGGAAAAGAAAATTAAGGATGTGTGAGACGCTGATTAGTTTGGCTTTAGGAAAGGTGAATGCACCAGAGAGGCAGTTCCGACGTTGCGGTTGATAATGGAAGCATAGGGTTTGTCGACCTGGGAAAAGCGTTTGACAGTGTCGAATGGTGTAAGATGTTCGAAATTCTTAGAAATATGGGGGTAAGCTCTAGGGAGAGACTGGCAATATACGTCATGTAGAAGAGCCAGGGGGGAATAATGAGACAGGAACACGAAGAATGAAGGGCTCGGATTAAAAAGGGTGTAAGATAGGGATGTAGCCTATCGCCAATATTATTCAATCTGTATATCTAAGAAGCAATGACGAAAATAAAAAAAAGAGTTTCAAGTGTGGATTTAAAATTTAAGGTGGAAGGATATCAATGATAACATTCGTCGACGACATTGATACCCTCAGTAAAAGTGAGGACGAATTACAGGATCTGCTGAGTGCCATTAACAGTTTAATGAGTACTCTATTTGGATTGAAAGTAAAATGAAGAAAGGCGAAAGTAATGAGAAGTAGCAGAAATGACAAGAGCGAGAAACTTAACATCAGGATTGATGGTCACGAAGTAAATTAAGTTAAGGCATTCTGCTACCTAGGCAGCCAAATAACCAGTGACGGACAGAGATAGGAGGACATCAAAAGTAGACTAGCACTGACAAAAAATACATTCCTGTCTAAGGGAATTCTTGTAATATCAAACATAAATCTCAATTTGAGGAAGAAGTTTCTGAGAATGTACGTTTGGATCACAGCGTTGTATGATAGTGAAACATGGACTGTGGAAAGACCGGAACAGAAGAGAATCGAAGCATTTGAGACGTGGTGCTGCAGGCGAATGTTGAAAATTAGGTGGATAAGGAATGAGGAGGCCCTCCAGGGAATCTGCGAGGAAAGGAATGTACGAACACTGGCAAGAGGATGGAACAGGATGGTAGGACATAAGACATCAGAGAATGATTTCCATGGTACTACAGAGAGCTATAGAGGACAAAAACTGTAGAGGACGACAGTGAATGGAATATATCCAGCACAATAATTGAGGATGTAGGTTGCAAGTGCTACTCTGAGATGAAGAGGTTGGCACAGGAGAGGAGTAGGTGGCGGGCTGCCTAAAAACAGTCAAACGACTGATGACTTAAAAAATTAAAAAAAAAATCCATCTCGGATATTTAAACCCTTCTAGAGCTGCCCAAATAGGCTATAGGTGACGTCATTGTGAAGTGGAAATACGAAGAAATTATCACAGCTAAATCAAGAGACGTTAGCACAAACGGATAGGTACCCACGAGCATTGCAGAGAGCGACTGTAAAAAATAGCATGAAATCAGCAGAGTGAATAAGTCATGGGTTCCAAAGTGGTACCAGCAAATCATCTTGCACAATAAGTTCGTAAGGAGTTAGAAAAGAATGGGGTACAATGACCGAGCAGCTTCTCATAAGGATAAATCTGACCGTTGTTTGGAGATTATAAGATTTAGTGGAAAACCATCCCGTAATTTGCGCATACAAGAGCGAGAGAAGGTTCCTCAAGATTCAAGATCTGTTTTTTTTTTCACTAAAGAGGCCAGCACAGATTAGAGAACATTACAATTTCCTCTTTATCAAGAGCTTTTATTAACTCATATCTCGGTCATTATATTTTGCCGCCATAGCATACTAACATATCGGAATCACAGTAAGAGGCCTTACTGACTACGAGCTCTCTGTGGATGGCACACTTCGAGATGTAATGAAACCACCGTGGACAGTAACTGAACATGTCATTTAATGCATAAAACTCTAGAACCATGTCAGAACGTAAATATCTGCAACATTTCGCGGTTCTGTCAGCAACTGTATAAATATTTATTTTAATTTTAATAATGAACAGCCTCAGTTTCACCGTTTACCTAGAAATATACCTAGGTTTCAGTCGGGATATCCCAAGCTTCTTCAGAATAACAGTATCTATCGTTTCTCCGCTATGGACAAACTATATTTTTAATCTGTAGAAGGTTGGCTTATCCCGACTTAAACCTAGGTAAATTTCTAGGTAAACGGTGCAACTGAGGCTGTTCATTATTAAAATTACAATTAATATGTCAGAACGCTAAAATAAAGTTTTGGCGTACACACAGGCGCGATATTTGGTGCAGTTAATACACACAGCAGAGTTCCGGAACCTGCACAGGAAATCGGAATAGATATCAACATAAACATCACTTCCAGCCCTTTTTATTGCTCATGAAAACCACACATTGCATGTTGTAGCACCATACAGCGAGACCTTCAGAGGTGGTAGTCCAGACTGCTGTACACATCGGTACCTCTAATACTCAGTAGCACGTCCTCTTGCACTGATGCATGCCTGTATTCGCCGTGGCATACTATCCACAAGTTCATCAAGGCACTGTTGGTCCAGATTGTCCCACTCCTCAACGGCGATTCGGCGTAGATCCCTCAGAGTGGTTGGTGGGTCACGTCGTCCATAAACACCACTTTATCCCAGGCATGTCCGATAAGGTTCATGTCTGGAGAACTGCTGGCCACTCTAGTCGAGCGATGTCGTTATCCTCAAGGAAGTTATTCACAAGAAGTACACGATGGGGCGCGAATTGTCGTCCATGAAGACGAATGCCTCGCCAATATGCTGCCTATATGTTTGCACTAAACGTCGGAGGATGGCATTCACGTATCGTACAGCCGTTACGGCGCCTTCCATGACCAATAGCGTCGTACGTCGGTCCCACTTGATGAAACCCCATAATACTGGGAAACCTCCACCTTGCTGCACTCGCTGGACTGTGTCTAAGGGGGTCAACCTGACTGGGTTGCCTCCAAGCATGTCTCCGACGATTGTCTGGTTGAAGGCCTGTGCGACACTCATCGGTGAAGAGAACTTGATGCCAATCCTGAAAGGTCCATTCGGCATGTTGTTGGACCCGTCTGTACCGCGTTGCATGCTGTCGTGGTTGCAAAGATGAACCTTGTCATGGACGTCGGGAGTGAAGTTGCGGATCATGGAGCCTATTGTGCACGGTTTGAGTCGTAACACAACGTCCTGTGGCTGCTCGAAAAACGTTATTCAACATGGTGGCGTTGCTGTCAGGGTTCTTCCGAGCTATAATCCTTAGGCAGCGGTCATCCACTGCAGTAGTAGCCCTTGGGCGGCCTGAGCGAGGGAATGTCATTGACAGTTCCTGTCTCTCTGTATCTCCTCCATGACCGAACGACATCGCTTTTGTTCACTCCGAGAGTCCTGGACACTTCCCTTGATGAGAGTCCTTCCTGGCACAAAGTAACAATGCGGACGCGATCGAACTACGATATTGACGGTCTAGGCATTGATGAACTACAGACAACACGAGCCGTGTACCTCCTTCCTGGTGGAATGACCGGAACTGATCGGCTGTCAGACCCCCTCCGTCTAATAGGCACAGCTAATGCATGGCGGGTTTAGTGACATCTCTGAACAAAGGGACTGTGTCTGTGATGGAATATCCACAGTTGGCGTCGATCTCCAGGAGTTTTGGGAACTGGCGTGTTGCTAAACTTTTTTTGATGTGTGTAAAACCCTGATGCCTCGAAGAGTTAATAAGGCCTTTTATGCGTTTAGTCACTATTTTACGTCTACGTCTGCAACTACACTCAGAAAGCTGTCTTATGATGTGTATCGGAGGGTGATTTATGGACCAACGTCACTAACCACCTTTTCTTGTTCAGTTGCGAGTGATCCGTCTGTATAACTATTATTGATAACTCTCCTTGTGATCTCGAATATCTGAAATTTTACCTTTGTGGTATTTTCGTGAAATATGCTTGGAAGGAACTATTGATTGCTCGACTGTTCTAGGAACGTACACTCTTGGAACTTTAATAAAAAACGACAGCTTTATGCCGGACATGCGTCTCACAGTGTCTGGCACTAGAGTCTGTTGAGCATCCACTTGCCGCTTACGCGTTTACTAAATGAACTTTTAACTAAAAGTGCTGCTTATCTTTGGATCTTCTCTGTTTTCTTTATCAGTGCCACTTGGACGGTCGAGAGACATTGAAGCATTAGTCGAACGAGGGTTTTGTAACGTATCACCTTTCTGGATGGACTTCACGTCTTTTTTTTTCCAATTAACCTCAGTCCACCCTCTGTCTCAACAACAGTTTTATACAGTCATTCCACTTTACACTACCCCGTACGAATATTCCTACATAATAAATGAATGTGACTGCTTCCAATGTTTGTTGTGCAATAATAGGTCTTCCTGCCTATTAACTCGCAGTACGTTACATTCGTTTATGTTGAGGGGCAACTGCTAATCCCCAAAGTGTCTATTCTCTGCAGCTCTTTCTGAATCTCGGTACATTTTTCTAGCTTTTGGCATTATCCACTTGGGTCATATAGGGGGGTGACGAAAGTCATGGGATAGCAATATCCACATATACAGATGGCTGTAGTGTCGTGTGCACAGTTTATAAAAGGGAATTGGCGGAAATGTCACTTACATTTAGGTAATTCGTGTGAAAAGGTTTCCGATTTGATTAGAGATGCACGATGGGAATTAACAGACTTTGGACGCGGAATGGTAGTTGGCGGGAGACCCGTGGGACATTCCATTTCGGAAATCGTTAGGGAATCTAATATTCCTAGATCCACAGTTTCAAGAGTGTGCATTGAAGACCAAATTTCAGGCATTACCACTCACGAGGGACAACGGAGTGCTCGACGGCCTCTACTTAACGGCTGAGAGCACGAGCGTTTGCGTAGAGTTGTCGGTGCCTACAGTCAAGCACCGCTGCGTGAAATAGCCGCAGAAATTAATGCTGGATGTACGACGAACGTATCTCTTAGGACAGTGCGGCGATATCTGGTGTTAATGGATAATGACTGCAGACGACCGACGCGAGTACCTTAGGTAAAAGCACGACAGCGCTACAGAGCCTCTCTTTGGCTCGCGACCATAACGGATAGACACTAGACGACTGGAAAACTCTGGCCTGGTCAGATGGGTCGCCATTTTAGTTGGTAAGAGCTGACAGTAGGGTCCGAATGTGGTGCAGACACTACGAAGCAAGGGACCCTACTAGGCACCAAGCCATTGGGCTAGTTGGTTGTGAACTACAAATGGTTATGTACTGCTACTTTGAGATCATTTGCAGCCATTCATAGACGTCATTTCCCCAAACAACGACAGAATTTGTATGGATGAAAATGTGCTACGTCAGCGGCCCATATTGGTTTGAAAAACGTTCTGGACAATTCGAGCGAATGATTTGGCCATTCAGATCACATGACATGTATCCTATCGAACATTTCTGGGACATAATCTAAATGTCAGTTCGTGCACAAAATCCTACACCGGCAGCACTTTCGCAATTATGGACGGCTATAGCGGCAGTATGGCCCAACTTCCAACGAATTGTTGAGTCCAAGGCACGTAGAGTTGGTGCAATACACCGACCAGGAGGAGGACAGGCAAGATATTAGTAGGTATCCCAAGACCTCTTTCACTTCGGGTATGTATACTGATCAGCCAGAACCATAAGACCACGTACCTAATAGCCGGTATGACCATCTTTGGCGCGTATAGCAGCTGTGATGGGTGGAAGCAGTGAGGCCTTGCTAGGTAGATGGACAGAGATGGCACCACATCTACGTGCACAAGTCACCTAATTATCGTAAATTCCGGGGAGGGGGGCCATGAGCTCTGACCCCACTTTCAGTCACATCCTTCATGTGTTCGATAAGGTTCAGATCTGGCGAGTTGGGGGCCAGCACATCATCTCGACACTGTGTTCCTCGAACCATCCATCCCACTCTTGGCCTCGTGTCACTGCGCATTATCTTACTGAAAAATACCACTGCCGCCGATCGTCATGAAGAGGTGTACGTGGTCCGCAACCAGTGTACGATACACCTTGGCCGTCATGGTGCCTTGCACGAGCTGCTCTGGAACTATGAACTCCCATGTGATCGTTCACCAGAGCATAAGGAGCGACCGCCAACTGGTCTCCATCCCGCAGTGCAGGTGAGAAGGAGCTGTGCCCTTGGAAGAAGACATGATGAAGAAGGTATAGGGACTCATCAGACCATCCAATGCTCGACCACTGTGCCATGTTCATTGCCTATGCCCACGTGCCCAGTTCAGTCGTAGTTGCGATGTCGTGGTGTTAACGTTGGCACAGTCGTTAGGAGTGTTCAGTGCACTGTGTGTTCAGACACACTTGCACTCTACTCACCATCAAAGTCTGATGTTAGTTCCGCCACAGTTCACTGCCTGTCCTGTTTTACCAGACTACGACGTCCGACACCCAAACCGACGGCGTCTGCACGTGGTTTCACATTGGTTTCGCCACGTGTAGAAGACATTCACCAGACAAGTCATGCAGTATCCGAAACGCTCGTTCCGAGCCTCCAGGCCATCAATATCTGCTGTCGTTCAAACTTAGATTGATCACAGGCGTTACCCATTTTACACACACGTAACACGCTCACTGATAATGCATGCACCTTGCGTGTGTCTGACTAGCAGTCATTCCTCACCAGATGACGCTGATATCGCCTAGGCGGGTTTATATTGATAATAGGTTAGCGGTCGTAATGTTCTGGCTAAGTGATAGTCCTAAAACACTCCATTCAGGTACGCCCTACGTTACTTTCCGGTCTGTAGATTTCTCTCTGTTATGAATGACATGATGTTTTCTTTTTACTAGGAACCTTTCAGTCCACTAGTCTGATGCCCCGTAAGATTGTGTTTTGTTCATTAGGCCCGAGCGTGGAATTACACACATCAAAAGAAGTTTTGCATCACCTCGGTTCCGAGAGTTCTGGAACCTGTACAGAAAATTGGAATAGAGATCAACATAAACATCATTTCCGCCCTTTTTATTGCTCGTGAACCACAAATTGCATGTTGTACCACAGTACAGCGAAACCTTCAGGGGTGGTGATCCAGATTGCTGTACACGCCGGTACCTCTAATACCCAGTAGCACGTCCTCTTGCACTGATGCATGCCTGTATTCGTCGTGGCATACTATCCACAAGTTCATCAAGGCACTGTTGGTCCAGATTGTCCCACTCCTCAACGGCGATTCGGCGTAGATCCCTCAGAGTGGTTTGTGAGTCACTTCGTCCATAAACAGCCCTTTTCAATCTATCCCAGGTATGTTCGATAGGGTTCATGCCTGGAGAACCTGCTGGCTAGTCGAGCGATGTCGTTATCCTGAAGGAAGTCGTTCACAAGATTTGCACGATGGGGGCGCGAATTGTCGTCCATCAAGACGAATGCCTCGTCAATATGCTGCTGCTACGGTTGCACTGTCAGTCGGAGGATGGCATTCACGTATCGTACAGCCGTTACGGTGCCTTCCACCGGCGTCCGTCGGCCACACATAATGCTACCCCAAAAGAGCACGGAACCTACAGCTGGCTACACTCGCTGGACAGTGTGTCTAAGGCGTTCAGCCTGACCGGGTTGCCTCCAAACACGTCTCCGACGATTGGTTGAAGGCATATGCGACACTCATCGGCAAAGAGAACGTGATGCCAATCCTGAGCGGTCCATGTTGTTGGGCGCATCTGTACCGCGCTGCATGGTGTCGTGGTTGCAAAGATGGACCTCGCCATGGACGTCCGGAATGAAGTTGCTCATCATGCAGTCTATTGCGCATAGTTTGAATCTTAACACGACGGCCTGTGGCTGCACGAAAAGCATTATTCTACATGGTGGCGTTCATGTCAGGGCTCCTCCGCGCCATGATCCGTAGGTAACGGTCATCTACTGCAGTAGTAGCCCTTGGGCATCCTGATCGAGGAATGTCATCGACAGTTCCTGTGTCTCTGTATCTCCTCCATGACCGAACGACATCGCTTTTGTTCACTCCGAGAGTCCTGGACACTTCCCTTGATGAGAGTCCTTCCTGGCACAAAGTAATAATGCGGACGCGATCGAACTGCGTTATTGACGGTCTAGGCATTGATGAACTACAGACAACACGAGCCGTGTACCTCCTTCCTGGAGGAATGACTGGAACTGATCGGCTCTCGGACCACCTCCGTCTAATATGCGCTGCTCATACATGATTGTTTACATCTTTTGGTGGGTTTAGTGACATCTACTGTGTATGTGATACAATATCCACAGTCTACGTCTGTCTTGAGGAGTTCTTAGAAACGGGGT
This sequence comes from Schistocerca piceifrons, assembly GCF_021461385.2. Taxonomy (NCBI): domain Eukaryota; kingdom Metazoa; phylum Arthropoda; class Insecta; order Orthoptera; family Acrididae; genus Schistocerca; species Schistocerca piceifrons. The sequence continues at coordinate 117,062,356 of NC_060138.1, forward strand.
AATGCAAAACTTTTTCTTGATGTGTGAATATGGAACGCCGTCCGGCAGCCAAGCAGCACGACATGAACCTGGTCGCCAGTATCTTCCGCTTTCTGGATCACGTGGGTGAACAGAACGAATTCCGTTTCACACGATCGTTGTTTGCGGAATTCATGTAGATTACAGCGCTGGGGTTTTATTTCTCCAGAAACATCTTAATAAGCGAGTATGAAGTAATATTCCAAAATTCTAGAACATGCTGACATCTGCGATGTAAGCCTACGGATTTGTGCGTCCGTTCGACGACCCTTCTGAAGAATGAGAGTGACCAGCACTTTTCTCCTGTCATTAGGAACGCTTCGTACCTCCAGCGACCTACATTACACTGGTGCTATAAGGAGAGCAAATTCTTTGGCATACTCTATGGCAATTACGTTAATACGCCTTGAGGACAGTTTGATTCTGTTGAGCGAATTGAGCTGTTTTCTATCCCTTCGTTACTTAATTGTTAATTCAATAAATTCAATGAATCAGTGGGGCGATTTAAAGGAGGAACCGCGGCATGGCCATCTTCAGTGCTATAGTAGTGAAGAAAATTTGAGAAAAACAAGCCTAGTTCAGCCTTTTCTGTGTCATCCCCCGTTTCGATTCCTCTATGATCACAGAGCATCCGGCTTTAAAATGGCTTCGTTCAATCTTTGTTTTTCTGTGAGGCTTTCGGTACGTTTAAATATGCAGAGAGGCTCTCTTTGCTTTCGTAGCAAGTTTCTGAAACGACTGTCGGACCATGAGGGGTCGTTGCTCAGCACGTACATGGAGAACGCATACACTATGTGATCAAAAGTATTCGGAAACCCCCGAAACCATACGTTTTTCATATTACACTCAATGCCAGCCGGTTACTCCACATCAGCGACCTCAGTAGTCATTAGCCATCGTGAGAAAGCAGAATGGGGCGCTCCGCGGAACTCACGCACTTCGAACGTGGTAAGGTGACTGGAATTCTTGCGTACAGACGTATGACACGAGTGACACCCACATTCCTAAACACCCCTAGGTCCACTGTTTCCGATGTCATAGTCAAGTGGAAACGTGAAGGGACACCTACAGCACAAAAGAATACAGGCCGACGTCATCTTTGACTGACAGAGACCGCCGACAATTGAAGAGGGTCTTAATGTGTAATTGGCAGGCATCTATCCAGATCATCACACAGGAATTCCATCGGGATCCATTGCAAGTACTATGACACTTAGTCGGGAGGTAAGAAAACTTGAATTTCATGGTCGAGCGGCTGCTCATAAGCCACATATCACACCGGTAAATGACAAACGACGCCTCGCTTGGTGTAAGGAGCATAAACATTGGACGACTGAACAGTGGAAAAAAGTTGGGTGGAGTGATGAGTAACGGCACACAATGTGGCGATCCGATGGCAGGGTGAGGGTATGGCGAATGGCGGCGCGTGTAGTGCCAACAGTAAAAGTCAGAGGCGGTGGTGTTATGGTGTGGTCGTGTTTTACATAGAGGGGGCTTGCACTCCTTGGTGTTTTGCGTGGCACTGTCACAGTGCAGGTCTACATTGATATTTTAAGCACATTCTTGCTTCCCACTAATGAAGAGCAGTTCAGGGATGGCGATTGCATCTTTCAACACGGTCGAGCACTTGTTCATAATGCGCGGCCTGTGGCACAGTGGTTACACGACAATAAAATCTCTGTAATGGGTTGGCCTGAGCAAACTCCTGACCTGAATTCTATACAACACCTTTGGGATGTTTTGGAACGCCGACTTCGTGCCAGGCCTCACCAGCTGACTTCGACACCTCTCCTCAGTGCAGCACTTCGTGACGGATGGACTGCCACTCCCCAAGAAACCTTCCAGCAGCTGGCTGAATGTATGCCTGCGAGCGTGGAAGCTATCATCAAGGCTAATGGAGAGCCAACACCATATGGAGTTCCAGCATTTACGATAGAGGGCGCCACGAACTTGTAAGTCATTTCAGTCAGGTGTCTGGATACTTTAGATCACGTAGTGTATTATAGAATACATTTGTACTTCGACCATTTATGCTCGTCATTTTAAGTCCTGCAGATGAATGTTTTATACTAACCGCTCAGGTAATCTGAAAACTATATTTTGTTGCAATTGCTAAGCAGCAATATCTTCCTTCTGTTCTTTACACTCCAATGTACAGCCGTAATTCTTTTATAATTACTGGTTCCCTGTTCTGCGCTGAGTCCACACACTGAGTAACCAGCACAAATGACATTTTATTTTGACGAGTCGGTTCTGTGAGTAGCTTCTCGAGATAATTTGTGGATAAAGCGTTTAGAAAAATTTCCCGTGATTCCCTTTTCCTACTTTCCAACTTAATCATTTACTCTTGAGTCTCCCGTCTATAGCTGGAAAGCTGAAATATCCAACTGATACTATAACATGACCAATGAATTTAAGCAGACTATTTCCAACTATTTCACAATGTTCCCCTGAAGTGTTCTGCCAGTACCGTTCCGATGGCAGGGAGTCTATAAAAGCATTCATTTAGCACGTCTGTCCACATTTAGCACTTATCTTTATCATAAATATTATTTCTCATCGGTAAACTCTACTAACCACAATAAATAACATATTCACCAAGTTCAAGCTACCTTTGAGATGAACACTGAAACCGGAACTTACAACTGTATTGCTATTACCATTTGGTTTCAGTCACCTTCCTTTCCCTAATATCATGCAAACTTAGTTATATACACTCCTGGAAATGGAAAAAAGAACACATTGACACCGGTGTGTCAGACCCACCATACTTGCTCCGGACACTACGAGAGGGCTGTACAAGCAATGATCACACGCACGGCACGGCGGACACACCAGGAACCGCGGTGTTGGCCGTCGAATGGCGCTAGCTGCGCAGCATTTGTGCACCGCCGCCGTCAGTGTCAGCCAGTTTGCCGTGGCATACGGAGCTCCATCGCAGTCTTTAACACTGGTAGCATGCCGCGACAGCGTGGACGTGAATCGTATGTGCAGTTGACGGACTTTGAGCGAGGGCGTATAGTGGGCATGCGGGAGGCCGGGTGGACGTACCGCCGAATTGCTCAACACGTGGGGCGTGAGGTCTCCACAGTACATCGATGTTGTCGCCAGTGGTCGGCGGAAGGTGCACGTGCCCGTCGACCTGGGACCGGACCGCAGCGACGCACGGATGCACGCCAAGAGCGTAGGATCCTACGCAGTGCCGTAGGGGACCGCACCGCCACTTCCCAGCAAATTAGGGACACTGTTGCTCCTGGGGTATCGGCGAGGACCATTCGCAACCGTCTCCATGAAGCTGGGCTACGGTCCCGCACACCGTTAGGCCGTCTTCCGCCCACGCCCCAACATCGTGCAGCCCGCCTCCAGTGGTGTCGCGACAGGCGTGAATGGAGGGACGAATGGAGACGTGTCGTCTTCAGCGATGAGAGTCGCTTCTGCCTTGGTGCCAATGATGGTCGTATGCGTGTTTGGCGCCGTGCAGGTGAGCGCCACAATCAGGACTGCATACGACCGAGGCACACAGGGCCAACACCCGGCATCATGGTGTGGGGAGCGATCTCCTACACTGGCCGTACACCACTGGTGATCGTCGAGGGGACACTGAATAGTGTACGGTACATCCAAACCGTCATCGAACCCATCGTTCTACCATTCCTAGACCGGCAAGGGAACTTGCTGTTCCAACAGGACAATGCACGTCCGCATGTATCCCGTGCCACCCAACGTGCTCTAGAAGGTGTAAGTCAACTACCCTGGCCAGCAAGATCTCCGGATCTGTCCCCCATTGAGCATGTTTGGGACTGGATGAAGCGTCGTCTCACGCGGTCTGCACGTCCAGCACGAACGCTGGTCCAACTGAGGCGCCAGGTGGAAATGGCATGGCAAGCCGTTCCACAGGACTACATCCAGCATCTCTACGATCGTCTCCATGGGAGAATAGCAGCCTGCATTGCTGCGAAAGGTGGATATACACTGTACTAGTGCCGACATTGTGCATGCTCTGTTGCCTGTGTCTATGTGCCTGTGGTTCTGTCAGTGTGATCATGTGATGTATCTGACCCCAGGAATGTGTCAATAAAGTTTCCCCTTCCTGGGACAATGAATTCACGGTGTTCTTATTTCAATTTCCAGGAGTGTAATATTACACTGAAGAGCCAGAGAAACTGGCATACCAGACTAATATCATGCAGAAGTGCCACGTGTCACAACACGACGTGGCATGGACTCGACTAATGTCTGAAGTAGTGCTGGATGGAACTGACACCATGAATACTGCAGGGCTGTCCATAAATCCGTAAGAATACGAGGTGGTGGAGCTCTCTTCTGAACAGCATGTTGCAAGGCATCCCTGATATGCTCAGTGATGTTCATATCTGGGGAATTTGGTGGGCAAAGGAATTGTTTAAACTGAGGAGAGTGTTCCCGGAACCACTCTGTAGCAATTCTCGACGTCTGGGGCGTCGCATTGTCCTGCTGGAATTGCCATACGCAATGGACATGAGTGGGTGCAGGTGATCAGACAGGATGCTTTCGTACGTGTCACCTGTCGGAGTCGTATCTAGAAGTACCAAGGGTCCCATATCTCTCTAACTGCACCCTTTACACACCAGTACAGAGCCTCCACCAGCTGAAACAGTCCACTGCAGACATGCAAGGTCTTTGGATTCATGAGGTTGTACACGTCCATCCGCTCGATACAATTTGAATCGAGACCCGTCCGACTAGGCAAAATATTTCCATTCATCAACAGTCCAGTGTCAGGTTGACGGGCCCAGACGAGGCGTAAATCTTTGTGTTGTACAGTCATCAAGGGTACACGAGTGGGCCTTCGGTTCCAAAAGCCCATATCGATGATGTTTCGTTGAATAGTTCGCACGATGGCACTTGTTGATGGCTCCGCACTGAAATCTGCATCAATTTGCGGAAGGGCTGTACTTTTGTCACGTTGTAAGATTCTCTTCAATCGTCGTTGGTCTTGTTGTTGCAGGACCTTTCCCCGGCCGCAGCGATGTCGGAGATTTGATGTTTTACCGGATTCCTTACATTCACGGCACCCTCGTGAGATGGTCGTGCGAGAAAATTCCCACTTCATCGCTACCTCGGAGATGCTGTGCCCCATTGCTCATGCACCGACTATAACACCACGTTCAGAACCACTTAAATCTTGATAACCTGCCATTGTAGCAGCAGTAACCGATCTAATAACTGCGCCAGGTACTTGTTGTCTTATATAGCCGTGCCGACCGCAGCCGCGTCTTCTGCCTGTTTACATATCTCTATAATTGAATATGCATGCCTACACCAGTTTCTTTGGAGCTTCAGTGTATATTAACACTGAATCGTATTGTCATTATCAGTAACACTAAATTAGTCCGCTACATTCAGCGAATTTCCGTTTCTAATTACGTGTAAGCAAAATTTCATGTATGGTAATAAACTTGAAATCCAGTGCATAACTTTTCGCTTGCCTATTGTAACTGTGGCCTCAAAATGCCAGCGTCGTACCTGTTGACCAGGTAACTGTTGTGCTGCTGACTTTTGCCAGTTTTCCTGAATTATACACACTCTGTCGCCAGTGTAGCCTCTGACTGAAATTTTATCACGAAGGTTATCCTAGAAAGATTTCTGTATTGGATTCTCAGAAATTCTTTGTGCTCTTTCTTGCAGGATTCTGTCCAGTAAAATATTTTCTCTAACGCACTGTACTACGCTCTCCATAAACCTGGAATGTTACTTTCTGCAGGATAAATTTGTTTTTCTATGGTTCCATCTTCAGCGAACACCATTTTTTCTTCTATTCTACCCAGACATGTTTCGGTGAAGTTACAGTAACATCAGCGAGTTTTTATTTTGCCTCTGTTAAATAGCACGAAAACTGCTCTTTACTATCTGTGCATATAGCCAAGAATTACAGTACTTATGAAAAATATGCACCAACTTGAAAACAGACAAAGTTTCATACATATCTTGTTAACGAGTATTGTGACATTTTTGTCTTTCTGTATTTTGTTATAGTTGCTTTTTCTTTCAAAGTTTGCCATGTGCAGCACCATAGGGAACTTAACATAGATTGCTTATCTACGTGGGTGTAGGTGTGTGTGTGTGTGTGTGTGTGTGTGTGTGTGTGTGTGTGTGTCTACTGTGTTGGTGCACGCACTGTGTTTACAGTCAGTTTTTCAGTTATCCCAGTTACCTTTAATGTGAAAATGCGGTTACAAAAAAAACCTACATGATTAAGAGTTGAAAGTGTTCTGAGTGAGAGTTTTGAATTTGGTTTTGCTCCTCGGCTTTGAGAGGTGCATTTGATACGGTGTGTGCGCGCGTGCACGTCTGTGTGTGTGTGTGATTACTGGTTAGGGTAGTCTGGAAGTTCTTCAAAGGCACATTACAGAGCTTATTACAGAGACCTGTGTATTCCTTTGGTTCAAATGGCTCTGAGAAATGTGGGACTTAACATCTGAGGTCATCAGTCCCATAGAACTTAGAACTACTTAAACCTAACTAGCCTAAGAACATCACACACAGCCATGCCCGAGGCAGGATTCGAACCTGAGACAGTAGAGTTCGCACGGTCCCGGACTGAAGCGCCTAGAACCGCTCGGCCACTGCGGCCGGCATGTATTTCTTTATAAATTGTGTTTCTTCTAATATAGCTTTGTTTATTTGTTAGTTTTCCTCAGTTATTAGTTTATGCGGCTGGTTGTCGCTGCACTTGAGAATTTTTAGCTCGGTGTTGATGCCCGTTGATTTGAAATCAATATCCTGTCCATATTCATAAAATGTTCTGTGAATTTAGAAAGATAACTATTACTTTTCAGTGCTGTTCAATGTTCTGTTTATCTATTACTGAATTTTCTGCTTGTCTCTCTAAAATAATTATTTGAGGCATCGAAATGGTTTCTTTTGCGCAAAGCGAATGCCACAAATCTCAAATTGTTGCTAATTTACAGTCGTCAGTAACTGCCAGAGATGTATGACAAAAATTGTCAAATGACAAACATCTTGCGTTCAAGAAATGAATGCGGAAGCCTGCTCTGACACCCAAACATAAATAGGCTAGATTGGAATTTGCTGAAAAAGCGTAAGTCATGATTGGGAATGGGATAAAATGGTCTTGAGTGACGACAAGAAGTTTTTTTTTTTAAGTCGGTACCGCCATTAGACTGTTGTTTACTTACAGTTTTATATTTACACTTACACAATCATGATTTCGGCTTCAAAGTGCCATTATCAAGTGTTATAAATTACCTAAGATGGCATACTGTCGTATTAAAATACACTATTAGACACATTGCCTAAGAGTCGATATTTCTGGCAGGGCGTACCGCTTTGTTTCATTATTGAGTACACCATTTTGTCCATCAGTTCAGTGTTTTTCTGTAACTCTGTATTGTATAACTCAGGTTGTTTTAATTTCCACGTAATTCGTAAGGAGCGAGTTGCTCATACTATTGTTTTTCTTAGATATTAGACTTCATTTTAAAGTTTAATACTGAACATGAGCACTATCATACCTCGCTGTTTGTACGTTCATGATTCCTAACCACAGATGTTAGATGGATAAATAAAATGCTTCACAAATTAACCATCATACTTTTATGTTATTCAAAGAGCCAGATGCTCACAAACATTTGAATTTATTACTGGATTATTTCTTTTATGCTACATTCCCAAATTTTTATCGGCCTATACTTGTGTAAGTTAAGAATTTATTGTGTTATTATGGTCAATTGCCATAACAACACTGCCAAATTCTTCAGAAGAAGGCAGCAGGATTATGAAAGGTATACACACAGGGTAAATTAATTCAAGTTTTGTGAGAAAATATTGTATTGAACCAGAGATGGTCAAATGTACTATCACTTGTGTAGTAGCATTGCTGCTCAACAGCGATCGCTGATTCAAAGTGTTATGGGTAGTGTGATAAAGTATCTTCCGATTGAGAGGTTTATGGGGGCCTCTCAGGTGTAAAGACGTGTTGTATCTGAAGGGTGCTGGATATATACTTACTCGTTATGAGCAGTAATTATTTGTTTATTTGCAAGATACTATGATGTTTGCTAACTGTAAAAGTAATCTCAGCAGAAGCTGGAAATAATTAACTTAAAGAAAGTTGTTTTGTTACTAATTCAAGACGCGTATTCATAAGTGGCGATTGAGACGATGTATAGCACTCATATCCCGTAATTTTGTAAAGCTAATTGTTAATGTACAGTCAGTTTATTGATGATGTTAATTCTGAGCGTTATTAATTTTCGACGTGTCAACATACAAGTTTTAAAGGTAGTGTCATATTTTTACTTACCCCATCAATACTAACTCCCATACCCATGTTATTTTTGATTAAATATTTTTCTCAAGAAGTTATTATCTCAGTCATATTCAACTTAATTAAAATGTATGCTAAGCGACAGCCTTGGACAATAGCTGTTTGATAACTATACAGTTTAATGTACTATCAGAGAAAAGTGCTAAGAGCGTTATGATTGCGCAGATAAAGGTAAGAAATTTTAATATTTCAGGTGTGGCATTCGTTAAGCACAGGGACCATTTCTTTCAAATTGATCAAGTTTTGTTTTATTACTGGGGCCAATTTCAAATCAATAGTGTTGCATCAGATTCAGTTTGTGTGCTACGTAAATACACCCGGTTTTGTTTTGGTTTAAATTTATTGACAGTTTACATTCTCTCAGCTAAATTAAATTTACATTCTCGCAGTCATAAAAGTTCAGTACAGGGCAAAGCGCATAAGCGACGAGATAAAGTACACGTTCACATGCCATTTCCATACTAACAGTTGTGTTCCAAACTCATCAGTTACGTAACTTCAATCGCATTTCAAACGTACATGTTCACTGTATTCGCAACACAGTTCGAAGACAGTGTCCACATATACGACTGCACCTTCCTGCAAAATTATATCGTTATACTAAGCTTATTTCAAGAGATATGATGTCACAAATGTTCTGCTGCGTGAAAACAAATCTTCAGGGCGCAGTTCCGTAGGTGAAATACGTGTACAAATATATGTGAAATATGTCGATTATTGGCGAAATGTAACATGTCTGTACGCAGGCAAAGACGCGGACAGAAAGCTCAACCTCAGCCCATAGAACGACTACAACTAAACAAAAATACACGTATTACGTACTATCTGGGAAGAAGTACTGTTGCGCTTGAGAATCAGGAAACTCCTGCTGCAGTGCAGGTGACAACGTAGAGAGACAGAGAGAGAAAAATGGAGAAAGAAATGGACAGACAGAGAGGGGTAGGAGCAGCTGGACACCGATATGAGGGAGCAGGATAAGGACAGAGAAGTGGATGAAGGAAATGGACTCATACAAATAGAATAAATACATAGTCGGATAATTAGGTAGTTATAATAAATACACAGTTGTTTGCCAAACGGCAACAACAGGCAGTGGAGTGTATATGGTTGCGGAAAGACCGAATATACGTACAGAAGTTCTTCACTAGGCGTCAGCATAACTGGAAAAAAGACTAATCGTAACTGCCTGTGAAACCGAACAACAGAGTTTACACAGTATGCACAGGACTGACAGAGCGGCAGTGACCCTACCAGGAAGACTATCGGCGGTAATGGGGCCGAATAATTTTTTTTTCTTTCCATTCATGGTTTCACACCTCACGTTCCGTAAATCACAACACGAGGGAAGCCTTAAGGAGTATAAAATGAGTCACGATATTCATTGACTGACAGAGGAATTCCACTGCAACTACTTCTGTATACAAACAAGAAATTATTACCAACATAGTATCATACAGCTAACCGGTTGCAAATAACTGTGTGGTACAATGACCTAGGTTTCGACACCTCTATGGATGTCTTCATCAGAATTAAATTTTGAGAAACCCTATAAAATAATATATAAAGTCTTAAGTATGAAGAGAAGCATTAACTAAGATGACAATTGACATGATGTTCAAAGGTTACCTACGTAAAATTAGATTGCGAGAAACAAGTTTCAAGATTAAGAGCAGATATGTTCAAGTAAAAAAATAAAATTAAACGTTTTCCAGCCTTTGGCATGTGAGCCCAGCTAGGAACAACATCAGGCTGATCGGCCCAGTGGCTTACACTGCTGCCACGAAAACAATACAAGCTGTTCCGCCTGTCGGGCGCGGACATTGACATTTGCCCATATGAAACATTATAAGAGAAACAATTGAAAAAACAACGGTTAATTTTAAAACATAACACAAAGGAAGAGACCTTAATGTATTTTTGAAAACATGCATTTGTCATGCAAATTACGTATAATTAGGAGCCATGTATCAGGCTTTACAGAAATTACTACTACATAAAAGACAGAACAATATATAAAAATTATACAAACAGCTGTGCGATACAGAAGATATCTGAATGAAGATAACTTTAGTAGCACACATCTATGAGATTACAAGGAAATGATGTTTCGAAACCAAAGGAACGAAATACAACAAAAACTAGAGGAATAAAAATTCCGCGAGCAGTGGGTTAAAACCACTGGAAAAATTTTTGTTATGTAGTTCTTACTGTTCATTGAGGATGAGGCTATCGCTCTTAGAAATATGCTTGAAAATAGGCAGCTTTTCTAGTACGTCGAGCCTATGATCTTTCTTTTCTCTATGCAAAATAGAAATTTCTTCTACGACTTTAGGTTTCTGTACGGAGATTACCATATTATCAGAATAAGTGGAACTGTGTACGTTACTGCCTTTTTTCCAATAAATGTTCCTTCTACTTGACACTAACAGATCTTCCACCTTATCCTATATAATAAATGGGACAAGTATCGCAAGTGATTTTATACGCTCCTGAGAAACAGCCTAGGTTAAGACAAATTATTACTAACGGTACTTCTGTAAACCAACAAAAATTATTACTAATGGCAAATTCTTTAATTACTTCTGGACTATTTGGTATTTGTAAGGAAAAAAACAGTAACAATGGAGAAAACCTCACCCCTTCCTTCCATACTACGCAGCTGCTATTTCTGTCCAGTACCTGAGTAATTTTGCATAGATCAAGGTCAGCTGACAGTACACTGACGAAATCAGGAAATATCTGATACAGATATTAGAGTTTCCTGGGATTTGTATCCTCCAGTGCAAGATAAAAGAATGAGTGGTTAATGAGGTACTCTGTTTCTCTATAAATATTTGGAGATTTTCATTTTGCTGCCTGATGTCCGTTTTTAACGGTTTTTTTTTATAAATATGTACGCATCAGTCTGTATACACAATCGTTTGTTCATTCTCCGGTTGTATTGGGTAAAATATCACTTGTGTCGTTAATAGGTGTCTTGTGATAATCTGCAAGATGATATTCCCTTTTCACATATGTTCATATTATTTCGGCAACAGTTATAAAACGATCCCAAAATATTGTACTCTGTGTAAGGAAATACTTTACCTAACAAGGCGAACACATCGACCGCTCTCTGATGCAATCGAAGCTTGGCACGGCTGAAGAAGGGTGACAATAAATGGACGCATATTTTAGCTTAGTCGTTTCATCAGTCCGCTTGCTCCAAATGTAACCAAGAGAGCTGGTGGTGCCATGGCTGTGGGTAAGACCACAGCTTTGAAAATCTGCACACTGTGTTGAAATCCAATCTTGTCTTTCTTATTCTCACTTTTGTTGTCGTGGAACTATATGAAATCAGTGCCTTCCGTGGCACCATGCAATATAATGGAAATACTGACAAAAACTAAGCATTTCAAATACGATCAAAAACAGCTTTCATCATCACAAGTGACAACGATTAATACTTTACAGATAACTGTCACCAAAAGCTTTTGTTCGTCTCTAGTAAGTCAGTGGCAAATTCGGCCCTAGATTCCAACAAGACATAAACCGATTAATGGAACAGCAACAGAAAGTGTGTGCAACAGCCACAAAATCGGGACAACTCGTAAAAGGAACCTATCACCAGTTTTTGAACAACGCCCTTAGGCAGAAACGCAGCCGCTTTTGTACAGTGTTGACTTGTGACGTTGGAAAAGCGGTGACTCCCTATACGATGGGCTGTTTCATGATTAAATTGAAATACTGATGTTTCCAAAAAAAGTAATTCCGCCAAAGTGTGTGCCTTTATGTTAACCATGTGACGTATATTTTTGCTCACAGGTGAAGAATGATATTCGCTTGTCACAGAAATACTCTATTTTTATCTCACAGCGAAAGGAAATCGCAACTAGAAGCGATGCACTTAAAATACACGGCTTTATCCATAATCAATTGCAGGCTCCAGCTTCCGAGAAAATGTTTCAATCTGTCTGTTAGTGTCATAGTGAGATATCCGGCATTCTACACAACGTCTATGCAGGGCGCAGCCCCAAATCCTCCCGCGGTCAAAAAGATGGTACCGAATCCTCCCAAGCCCGCAAGGGTCTGAAAAAAGGTTGGGACCGAATCCGCCCGTTTGAAGCAGCTAGCAGTTGTAAACATTATGACTACTCCAATCAGGCAAAGGAAAGCATAAGAAGTTACAGTAGGAAACGTAAAAATTTTTCGAGTTTATTGTACGTCTGAAAGTTTTATCATTTATCTTATTGAGATAAAGCCCCGCTCAAGGTCACGCGTAAAGCGTGCATAAGTGAATCAATATTTTTTGTTTAAAACATGGGAGGGTTAGGGGAAGGAGATAAGGTTCGATACAGTTCCCCACAGTCGTTTAATGAACAAAGTAAGAGCATATCGACCATCAGACCAATTGTGTGATTGGATTAAAGAGTTCCTAGATAACAGACCTCAGCATGTCATCATCATTGGAGAGAAGTCTTCCGAAGTAAGAGTGATTTCAGGTGTGCCGCAGGGGAGTGTCGTAGGACCGTTGCCATTCACAATATACGTAAATGACCTTGTGGATAACATCGGAAGTTCACTGAGGCTTTTTGCGGATGATGCTGTAGTATATCGAGAGGTTGTAACAATGGAAAATTGTGCTGAAATGCAGGAGGATCTGCAACTAATTGACGCATGGTGCAGGGAATGGCAACTGAATCTCATTGTGGACAAGTGTAATGTGCTGCGAATACATAGAAAGAAAGGAAATGATAACATTTAGCTACAATATAGCAGGTCAGCAACTGGAAGCAGTTAATTCCATAAATTTTCTGGGATAGGCATTAGGAGTGATTTAAAATGGAATGATCATATAAAGTTGATCGTCGGTAAAGCAGATGCCAGACTGAGATTCATTGGAATAATTCTAAGGAAATGCAATTCAAAAACAATGGAAGTAGGTTACAGTACACTTGTTCGCCCACTGCTTGAATATTGCTCACCAGTATGGGATCCATACCAGATAGGGGTGATAGAAGAGATAGAGAAGATCCAACGGAGAGCAGCGCGCTTCGTTACAGGATCATTTAGTAATCGCGAAAGCGTTGCGGAGATGATAGATAAACTCCAGTGGAAGACTGCAGGAGAGACGCTCAGTAGCTCGGTACGGGCTTTTGTTGAAGTTTCGAGAACATACCTTCACCGAGGAGTCAAGCAGAATATTGCTCCCTCCTACATATATCTTCCGAAGAGACCATGAGGATAAAATCAGAGAGATTAGAGCGCACACAGAGGCATACCGACAATCTTTCTTTCCACGAACAATACGAGACTGGAAGCGAGAACCGATAGAGGTACTCAAAGTACCCTCCGCCACACACCGTCAGGTGGCTTGTTGGAGTATAGATGTAGATGCAGAAGGAACATGGCAGAGATAATTGTACTGCTGTCTATAATACAACTTACAGTGTGTCAGTTTGGATCGATCCGGTCCTGTTACCTACTTACCTACCTGGTTTCGGGAGGATTCGGGGCTGGGCCCCCTACGTAATGTATACAAAAAACAAACACCATCTGGGAAGGCCCAATGGTACCGACAGGCCGCCTTACCATCCTCAGCGCTTAGACGTCGCCAGGTGCGAATACGCAGGGGCATGTGGTAAGCACACCGCTCTCCCGGCTGATGTCAGTTTTCGTGACCGGTGCTGCTACTTCTTAAACAAGCAGCTCTTCAATTGTCCACAAGGGCTGAGTGCACCCCGATTGCCAATAATACTCGGTAGACCGTGACGATGACAACACGCTGAAATGTAGGGTTTCGCAGGGATCGAATGAAGGGTAGAACCACGGGTAGTAACACATCTGAAATGCAACGTCCATTGTTCAAAGTGCCGTTAATGCAAACAAGAGGTGACCAAGACGTGTAGCCAATGGCACCCCATACCATCACACAAGGGGATGGACCAGTATGGCGATTACGACTACACGATTCCAATGTGCGTACACCGCGATGTCGCCAAACACGGATGCGACCATCTTGATGCTGTAAACAGAACCTGGAGTCATCCGAAAAAATGACGTTTTGCCATTCGTGCACCCAGGTTCGTCGTTGAGTACACCATCGCAGGCGCTCCTCTCTGTGATGCAGCGTCAAGGGTAACCGCAACCATGGTCTCCGAGCTGATAGTCCATGTTGCTGCAAACGCCGTCGAACTGTTCGTGCAGTTGGTTGTTGTATTGCAAACGTCCCCATCGGTTGACTCAGGGATCTAGACGTGGCTGCACGATTCGATACAGCCAAGCGGATAAGATGCCTGTCATCTCGACTGCTAAGCATACGAGGCCGTTGGGATCCAGCACGGCGTTCCGTATTACCCTCCTGAACCGGCCGATTGCATATTCTGCTAACAGTCATTGGATAGCAGCAATGTAGCGATACGATAAACCGCAATCGCGAAAGGCTACAATCCGACCTTTATCAAAGTCGGAAACGTGATGGTACGCATTTCCCCTCCTTACACGAGGCATCAAAACAACGTTTCACCAGGCAACGCCGGTCAACTGCTGTTTGTGTATGAGAAATCGGTTGGAAACTTTGCTCATGTCAGCACGTCGTAGGTGTCGCCACCGGCGCCAACCTTGTGTGAATGCTCAGAAAAGCTAATAATTTGCATATCACAGAATGTTCTTCCTGTCGGTTAAATTTCGCGTCTGTAGCACGTCATCGTCGTGGTGTAGCAATTTTAATGGCCAGTAGCGTAAGTTACTGTACTTGAAAATGTCCTATGGCCGAACTCTGGATTGAATAACAATAAAATAAAAATTGTTATCGTCAAATGGCGGCAACGTCATTAAAAAAATTACCATGACAATGGTACCTTCCAAAATAAAAATCACACATAATCAGATTTATCAACATTGACAAGGTGAAGCAAATTGCACAAATGTTACGTGTAAAATATCGAATAAAGACGTTACCTCCATTTTTCGTGTGGGCAGACGGAAACCCCAAGGCCATCGTCATGTGATTGGTCATCTCCCATCACGACTACATAGTCTTCGGTATCTTCGCTGCTGCTGTACTCATCGTCTGATAAAGAAAGTACAATATTATGAATGGATTCTTTTCTTACACCTTCTTCTGTGTTTGACTTTTTAATCTCTTTCCACAGGTGGTTCACGAAGTTCTTCCACTTATCTGGTGTTATTCATGTGACAGACTCATTTACCAGCCTCTCTGTGTTCAAGTGGTTCAAAAGGCTCTAAGCACTATGGAACTTAACATTTGAGGTCATCAGTCCCATAGAGTTAGAACTACTTAAACCTAACTAACCTAAGGACATCACACACATACATGCCCGAGGCAGGATTCGAACCTGAGACTGTAGCAGCTGTGTGGTTTTGGACTGAAGCGCCTAGAACCGCTAGACCACAGCGGCCGACCTCTCTGTGTCTCACAATGTAAAGGTTTTGCTCCGCTCTACAACATCCGTTTTTATTTGAGCCCAGATGAGTTCGATTGCATTGTAATCGCTGTGGTATGGTGGAAGATGTATATCTTTGTGGCCGTGGTTCTGTATCAGTCACATAATGCCTCTTCTGTGGCTTGTATCATTTCACAAATTCCAGAATTTCCGCTTTCCTCATTTCTGTTCAAAGCCTATTTTATTATCTTTCAACTAGCTGATTACTTCATCTTTTCTTGCAGCAGCCGTTGGTGCCTTATTTACTTGCACAGAATGGTACTGCGCTTTGTCCATTACAAAAACACTACCACAACTGACGTTTGGTAGCAATCGAGTAACGAACCAGTCTTTGAATGTATCTGCATTCATCCCCTCGTGGTAGTCGACAGCTTTTTTTAATTGAAACATCATCACAGCACCGGGCAAAAAACTGTTCATTGTTTGCGGTGGCATACGGGTCTTTGTTTAATGGTAGCGAAGACAGCATATTGTTGTACGACGTTCAACTATCACACAATGGATATCACCATAACATTTCATGCACTATAATTAGTCGCCCTCCCTTACCAGTTGGCGCACTTACTGTTCTGTGACGCATGTCATCTGTCCATGAAACGGAACGTGCATGACGCACGTTGATCCGTCTTTCGTCAATCCCTATGACATTTTTGGATTCACTGGTAGAAACTCGCGCAGGAAACATCACCATGCTACATTGTTTCCGCGTTCCATTAATACCTTTTGTCCTGAGAACTTTTTCCAACAGTAGCCAATTTTTTTTTCCAAAACAATGGAGAGACTTGTCGTTCTGCCTGTGAACAAACCACTGTCCGACAGTGATGCCATCAACTTTCTAAGTGTCGCATACTCCTTCCTGCTGTCATACATGTATATGTGTTATCTGATAGCACTTTTGTAAAGTTGTCTGTTTCATGTTTCAGTCACACGACACACGACACCATCTCTTCCTCGACTTTCCAGGAGTCACCATAACAGGGCGTGCAGCTGAATTGGCAGTCTCTTTATCATTTGTGACTCTCTTCATTGTTGTTGCAGAGATATTCTATGCTTCTGCGACTCTGTTCAAATGGTTCAAATGGCTCTGAGCACTATGGGACTCAACTGCTGTGGTCATAAGTCCCCTAGAACTTAGAACTACTTAAACCTAACTAACCTATGGACATCACACACATCCATGCCCGAGGCAGGATTCGAACCTGCGACCGTAGCGGTCGTGCGGTTCCAGACTGTAGCGCCTTTAACCGCTCGGCCACTCCGGCCGGCTGCGACTCTGTCAACCACTTTACTCACTGATATCAACGGCCCAGCATTGTCCCTTTCCCTTTCAAAGTAAGCACGCAACCTGTATATAAATTCGCGTGCTTGGGATTTCAGCATAGCTCCTTTCCCAAAAGCCCTCTTCTCTGCACTACACTCCACTTATAGAAACCTATAGACACTTATACATACTTTTCCACTTATACACACGGCAAGAAACAGAAGTAGCGGAATGCACATATATATATACACAAACCTGAATGTAGCACGTGGCGCAACTGCCTGAAACCAGCGGTCGTCCAGCACTACGGCAACACTGGGGCGTTGCGTGGTAAGTAAACAAAAGTTCGCGATCTGATTTGCCGTCGTGGCTGCGCGAAGAACGCGCGCCAAGGCCGCATCAGCTGTCAGAATTCGTTTTATTGATTATAGGCATGGTATACTTTGCCAGACTGTCTGCTGGCGAGGTATACAATGCGCCTAATACCACAAATGTTTCCCACCACCATGGCCTGTGGTGGCATACGGATCTTTGTTTCATTGTAGCAAAGACAATAGATTGTTGCACAACGTTCAACTATCACGCAGTGGATATTGCCATAACATTTCTCCAGTGTACAGCAACCGGCTGAAGTTACAAAAACGTTCTCCCAACATCGTTTCCCGTTGTGCTTGTATCACCATGTCAGAAGGGAGTGTACTGCAAAGACAGGAATCATGCCATTCTGACATACAACGACGGTTCTGCGATGAATTAGCTCGAGTAGGAGACAATGCTGCTAAAGACTGTGTTTTCCTAACCCAAACAAGTTAACAGAAGTTAGTCAACGATGCGAAAAATGTTAAACCGACCATGAAGAAGTAACCACAGGGCTGTTGAAACACTATGACGTATTGATGGTCGATAGCATAAATAGATCTACCCTGTTAAAGAAGGAGTCATTCAATTTTACGTCACGGATATGGAGTTATTTCACATTCTCCATAATTCCTCTTTGGCTATTGGTCATAGAGGGTAGGGCAGGACAGAATATTGAGAGAAATTTCACTGAAGTATGAGAACATTATCCTTCAAGATATTCAGTTTGTGACAGTTGCCAAAAGAAACAAAAAGGTGTTAAAATGTGTTGTGATCAAGCTAATGGTTTTCTCGGAATTAGGTTTCCGTCATCAAATCGATCTCATAACGTTTCAGTTCCATTCTCATAAAGAGTATAAGTTTATAATGATCGACCAACGTGATTTCGCTAAGGTTGTAGTATCCGGAAACCTGGCTGAAAATAACTTACAAGTTTGTGGCGCCCTCCATTGGTCATGCTAGAATTCAATATGGTGTTGGCCCACCTTAGCCTTGATGACAGCTTCCACTCTCGCAGGCAATACATTCAACCAGGTGGTGGAAGATTTCTTGGGGAATGGCAGCCAATTATTCTCGGAGTGCTGCACTCAGGAGAGGTATCGGTGTCGGTCGTTGAGGCCTGGCACGAAGACGGTGTTCCAAAACATCCCAAAGGTGTTCTGTAGGACGCAGGTCAGGACTCTGTGCAGGCCAGTCCATTACAGGGATGTTTTTGTCGTGTAACCACTCCGCCACAGGTCGTGTATTATGATCCTGATGCAGTTTGGAATTCCTGCGTGATGGTCTCGATACATGTTTGCCTATTACGCATTACGACCCTCTTCAACTGTTGGCGGTCTCTGTCAGTCAACAGACGAGGTCAGCCTGTACCCTTTTGCGCCCTACGTATCCCTTCACGTTTCCACTTCACTATCACATTGGAAACAGCGTGCCTACGGATGTTTAGGAGTGTGGAAATCTCACGTACAGACGTATGAGACAAGTGACATCACCTGATTACGTTCGCAGTCCGTGAGTTCTGTGGAGCGCCCCATTCTGCTCTCCCACGATGTCTAATGACTACTGAGTTCGCTGATATGGAGTACCTGGCAGTAGGTGGCAGCACAATGCACCTAATATGAAAAAAACGTATGTTTTGTATGTCTGCAAACAATATGGTGAGCAGCCTGTGGTAGAGGAGCGTTACGAAACTACTTGTAATTACGAAGGAGACGACTTACCTTACTCGTCGTCGGTGTTGTCGTCACGTGAAAGTCCATGTGATGTGAACGCTACGGGATCAATTCCTTTTTTGCCATAGCCTGGGTAAACTCTGCCAATATCACGCAAGAATATGGGTAGAGTGTCACATGCGCTAGCTTTTTCCTGCAAACGCAAGTTGTGGAAACAGAGATACTGAAACAAGCATAGTTCGCCTCTGTGTCCTGGACGCCTTTCTCTTTTAATGGAAGACTTCACAGATTTCCATAGCCGTTCGATGTTCTCCGTGTGCACACTAGCATCATCCAAAGACACGAACTCTACAGAGTGATTAACGAACTCGTAGTCTAATCCTTGTGCTTTGAGTGCCTTGCAGGACTGAAACCCGTCTGTAATGACTTTAGTACCAGGCAGTGAAATGAAATGAAATGAGCGTATGGCATCTTTGGGCGGGAGGCTCCATTCGGGGAAGTTCGGCCGCCAGGTGCAAGTCTTATTTCAGGCAACGTCACATTGGGCGACTTACGTGCCGGTGATGAGAATGAAATGGTGAGGGGGACAACACAACACCCAGTCCACGAGCGGAGAAAATCTCCTACCCGGCCGGGAATCGAACTCGGACCCGCTGCATGGGAGGCAAGCACGTTACCACTCAGCTCAGCAGGCGGACTACCGGGCAGTATGAAGTGCTTTATCAGACGCACTAAAGTGATTTTGTATCTGGACAATACTCTGACAGCGAAACACTTCCGAGACTCTCTTTGTATTGCACCAAATATCCAAATATGATCGATTTCATTTAACGGTCGTCCTCTCTGGTTCTTCCTTCTTGCTGTGTGAGATTCGGCCACTTCAACAACTCTACTCGGTCCACCAATCGGTACACTGTCGTTCGTCTCTACCACATAACACACTTCTCTGCAAAACCCGAAATAGTCGTAAGTGGTATTAGCAGATAACTCGTTTCCGATGCTGTTGTTTGCAAGACGTAGTCTCGATTCCAGCAAGATAGAAGAATCACGCTGGTCTGGATGGATAATTTGGTAGAGTGGAACCATGTGTTCTTCCTGATACTCATTCGTTTTCTGTACTCTGCGCGATGAAACTGTAACGGTATTTCAGCATCGAAACTCTTCTTACGAAGTTTTACACACTTCGTACCACCACAGTCTACACAGTTCCTCGTTTCCTCCTCCGGTAGTCAAACAATTTTCTACGCTGGATAAGCATGGAATTAGATTTTTCCATGTGACAGAATTCACCGAAGAAACGTCAAGAGCACCTGACATCGCACTTACTACCGACATAAATCGTCTGGGTTTCCCTAGCAACTCAGAAATAATTCGAGGAGGTATGTAATTTACAGAAACTAATGGAACGACAAAAAACAGATAAAAATGACGATCATAAATAATTGATCATAACGCCCACCACCAGGGTCGCATGATCGATTTAGGATCGCACGTTCGATATGTATCGCCTGGTCCCCGTGACTTCGACAGGCAATCATTCTTGGAAACTACCCTCCTAACAGTCTCCCGCATCACTGTCTGGAGCAACTAGCTATAAATGTGGTTAGGCTTAGTTTTAAAGATAAATCAGACGTAGTCTATTAGAACAACACTTCAGCCTGCTTTACAGATAGGATCCTCACATTCACTGAAAAGAATGCGAATTTTTCCCAATTTTAATAATACGACTTAAAAAAATAAAAACAACATTATTCAGGCATCTGCGTGTTTGTCTCAAGTTCCACATAACATCGCATTAGACAACGTTGGTCATTTATCTATTTGTGTCTACGCCGAGCAGGGAGCTCCTACTGTAGGTGCTCCCAACCTCGCTGTGTGCATTATTAGGAACAGGAATAGGCGAGATTAGGTGCACATTATCTACAGTGTCCCTTTCAGCACCTACGATCACCGTTAGTTACGTTTTACCGAAAAGTGTTACATGAAATAGCAATCGTGGAAACTGAAGTAGAGTAGTAATTGGACTTAATCACTGAGTTTCATATTTATATTTGTTGGTGCAGGGAGACTTAAAGAAATATAGCGCAGGGAAAATCTGGTGTACTCTCGATTTCAAGTGTGCACAGAATTCTGATACCTCCTATGGTTCAAATGGCTCTCAGCACTATGGGACTTAACTTCTGAGGTCATCAGTCCCCGAGAACTTAGAACTACTTAAACCTAACTAACCTAAGGACATCACACACATCCATGCCCGGGGCAGGATTCGAACCTGCGACCGTAGCAGCCGCGTGTTTCCGGACTTCTAACAGGCAATAGCGACACTTTCTTTTATGCTTACAGCAAGCAAGACACTCAGTAAAAGAAACAATGGAAAATTATTTAAAAATGCATAAAGACCAGAAATAGTTGTATTACGAAAATACACAGTTTTTCTACAAAATAGCAATACTCAAGCAACAAAAACATACATCAATTGATACACCAGGTCACAAATGTTGCCTGCACAGTTTGGTTACACCAGTTGACTGCTCAAGTCGGTTGCACAATTTGGTTGTTAAAGTCCTTTGCGCAGTTTGGTTGTTAAAGTTGTTTGCGCAGTTTGGTTGTTATAGTCGTTTGCGCAGTTTGGTTGTTAAAGTCGTTTGCGCAGTTTGGTTGCTAAAGTCGGCTGCTGTAGTTCGTTGGTCTGGTTGGTTGGTCTAGATTGTTCCTCTATTTGGTTGTTCTGGTTGTTTGCTCTAGTTGTTTGCTGCAGATGGTTGCTCTAGTTGGTTGCTGTAATTGGATGCTCCGACTGGTTGCTCCAGTTGGTTGCTTTGGTTCGTTGCTCTGGTGGATAGCTCTTGTTGAATGCACAAACTGGAAGCACTAGTTGGACGCACTATAATTCTGTGCAAGCCAATAAAAGTCAGTATAATTGATTGACGTGCAGCAGCTCAGAGATCCCTAAACAAGCAGAACACAAAATACAGACATTAACACAGGAATATAAGAATAATGCAACTTGACATTGGCTGCTAATATCTTAGGCACCATACCTTTGACTCGCTGAGAGGATGATATGTTGCAGCATGGCTGATAAATATTATCATGTCAAATTGAAAGGACTCATTTTCTTAACACTTCTAGAACTGAAGACTTAAAACGTCCCCTTAGAAAAATTATACATGACTGTGCTTAAACTGACAGACAATATTTTTTGGTGCAACGCAATCTGACTTTCAAAAATCCCTACAAAAGAATGGCCCTGAATAACATTAACCTATACCTTTCACAAATCACTTACCTCACAAAAATCTTCGTTACTCGAACTACTGCAATATAGCGAGCGCCACTACTGCCAGCTAAATAAAAGATTCAAACTACGGAAGGCACTAACTACTGATAGGCACAGTTAGCAAATGAAAGATTTTAATAGAGAACAATCAATGTATTTACCTTAATAGTCATCAAAAGTCATAATATACATAGCAGTTCATGTCATCCAGTCTTACAAATTTCAAAATTCCGCCATTTCTCTCCCCACTTCCACCACTGCTGGCGGCTCACCTCCAACTGCGCAACGCTATGCGCTATTAACATCAAGCTGCCCAACACTACAATGGCAGACAACAATGCAAACTAGCCACAGACTGCACACAGCATAGCCAGTGATTTTCACACAGAGCGCTACGTAACGTTGCCAATAAGAAAACATAAACAGCCTACTTACATAGCCCCCATGCTCCCCACAAAAAATTTTACAAATTGTTTTTGGCAGTGGCCAATATGGATTTGATAAAATTTTTCATAATTACAATAACAAAGATATCAAATGCACACATATATTGATACAATGTTGGTCAACAGCTAAAATTTTCTCACAGTCCATAAAGACAGTCCTGATCATTCATCACAGTAAAATTGCAGTGTTTTTCTCAAAGGCTGAGCAGTAAAAGAAAATGCACACGGAAGTAGTGGATTTCTACGCAGTCTTGAAGAAGTAGTGTTGTCCTTCCAACGGAAAGACAGTGCTGACTCTCGACATGCAGACAGGTAATGGCCCACAACAGAGCAAACCCACCACAGAGTCAGTCGAAGTTTTGAAGAATATTGGTAGGTAGGTCGTCACAGAGCAGACCCACTGTAGTCCTGGTAGAGATTACGGTTTTGGTGGGCCACCAGAGGTGCAGACCCACAGTAGTCCTTGTAGAAATAATGGTATTGGTGGGCCATCAAAGATGCAGACCTACTGTAGTCCTTGTAGAAATAATGGTATTGGTGGGCCATCAAAGATGCAGCCCAACTGTAGTCCTTGTAGAGATGGCTAGCAGCCATCCATTGCGACTGTGCAGGTGCACAATCATCATCGAAGAGTCTTGTGGAGAATATTGCAAGTCCATAAACCACCACTTGTGCACTCACAAAGTTTTTATCTAATGGTCCTTAGAACCAGCAATGCTCTTAGCCAGTCCCTTGCTGAATTATTAACACACGTGCAAACACTAACAGTCCCTACTTCTCACCTATTGTCCATATACTATGACCAACAGAAACGTGTGCAGTGAAATGGAACTTACAAGTAAATAATATGATGAACTGGTGTCAATTACAATTTTATAACATAAGAATACAATTACAAAGGTACAAAATACATCATCAAAGAACATAACAATACAGATAACATTTGCAGTACAGGCTTTACAAAAGAATCGAAATAACATATATAGCAGTGTTACAGGAATTATAAGTAAATACATAAAAGATCAGAATAGCTTTTGAAACATCAACTTCACACATGAGCATTAAAACAGAACAGAATAAATAATTTCTCAATATCTTTACAAAGATAATAACATATTATTAGAAAAATTCCACAACATAACTCTTATCAGCTAAACACATAAAGACAGGAAAAACACAAATATACAAGGGTACACAAACACATAGCGGAATAATACAAGGAAAGGACAGGGTTTGTTTTACTGCAGTATTTTGCAAACAAAACTTTTTTTACTTCTTGGAGATCTCTCTTCATTCATCATTATTCCCAAAAAGTCTTGTCTATACCTGCTTTCTGTATTTTATTCATATTTCTTTCAAAATAATTATTTCTCAGTGTACAATACTCATTTTGGCCCAAATCTTTTTCATATTACTTCTCAATGCATTCTTTCCCTATTCTCCATAGTTAGTTTCTTATATAGTCTACCCCCTCTTAAGCTAACTTAAATCTACTGATCTCAGATATATATACTAAGGGACGAGGCAATGCAGCAGTACAAAACAATTAATACAAACAGCAATGAAAAAAATGCAAATTGGCAAAGTTAGCAGTAGTAAATCTAAATTAACAAAGAAATTGCAATATTACAACTAATATAAGGCACAGTGCAGCAAACAAGAAAAATAAATCAGTAGTCAAACTGGCTTAACAGAGTAATACAAAGTGAAATTCAGTAACACTATGCCTGGCAAACAGCAGCAGCAAATGCTTATACCTAAACACGATAAAGCTCAAGCAGAAAAAATAGTACACTAAAGACAACAATGCAGATAAGGGAAATGTCTATTCACATCTTAATGTCTATGTAATTAAAGTGGTGCACCACAACTTACTCTACCATAAAAATTACCAAGTACTTGAAAAGTAAATTATGTATGCAGTTACTGTTATTAGTCCCTTCTTACTGTTCTTTCCTTTCCAAGTGCTACTTTTTTTTGTTTTTTTGAAGAATGTGGACCATAAAATTATTATCTAACAGATCTGTTGACAGAAAGTGTTCACATTAGCAAATGCATTTAATTTTATTTTATAGAAGCAATGATGCAACACAGCTGGAAACCAGATATCAAATGAAATAAGCAATTATGCAAACCAAAGCATAAAAACATCATTCAATAGCTATGTGGCATTTCGTAAGTCAGTAGCTCTCAACTCTCGTAGAAAGACACTTGTCATAATCAGGTTTGCAGATGTAAGAATATTTCCCATCAATTCATAAGCATTTCAGTAAGTAGCACAAAGTACGATATGTTTCCAAGTAATGAGCGTGTTGTATTTGCGATACTTTCTACAATGGAATGTCAATAGCGAGGTTAATGGTCTCTTTTTTTTTCACCTAATGGCTTTTTCTCCAGGCGGCTGGCACATCTGGCCGCTCACAACGCATTACGTCACGGTCACTTACCTTTCTTACCGAAATATTTACGACAGCAGTTTCCACTACAGTGACAGTCTCATATAAAATTTTCACAGGTCGAAATTTTGCGTTACAAATGTGTAGAAACAAAATCCTGTAAATATAAGTGTAAAAAAATTTTCGGTGGCATTGTGATACATTCACGCATATACACACATTTCATAGCTCCTAAAGTACGATTCTTAGCTTACTGATCATAAACGTACCTCAACAGCATAATACACATCGTCATCGCAATAATAACATCATAACAGATCAATCACATCTCAGAATCGTCGCAGCTTCTTTCAATAGTTTCAAGACCTTCATTAAAGTCATCTCCCTCAAACGTACTTCAAAAATCATGATCCCTTACCAAATACATCATACTAAGCTCTCATATTATCACAATGGTTCCGAAAAAATATGAACAGTTCACAAAGTACAGACAAAATACAATTTCATAAGTGTGAAATTATCCAACTGTGTAATTGCGTAAACATGTGTCACTGACATAAAAAAAAATTTGTTCCTATGTTAAATAATCAGATAGCTGTGTAATTCTGTGTTGGAGAAATATGGTACCTATGTGTAAAGTGGTATAAGCAAATACCATATTAGCTAGGGCTCCTTGTGCTTGCCACACACATGGTACACAAAGTAAGCTTGTACCCTCCTGAGGATTAATGTAATTATACCCTCAGGTGTTACAGATTACAGCAATGGAATGAAATGTATCACGGAAAACTTTCTTTGTAATTCAAAAATCTTAGAAAATAAATGGTTTAAGTACAAAATTAATCACTCAAATACGTGTCCTGTAGCGCTAAATGTGCGTCTTGCTGTAAGATAATTCTGTGGAAGTGTCGTAGTTATCGTCCTCTGTAAGCAAAGTTCTGCTGAAGTCAATGTACTTACCTCATCATAAACGAAAGTGAAATGCTTTGCGTATATATATCGTAGTTATTACGTACCTTACCATGATCAAGAAAGTACTATAATGTGACGTATTGTTGTGCTACGAAAAAGGCTGTCTCATTGTAGCTATACCACAAAAGTTACTACTAAAACATGTTTTACTTTCCAGAATAATACAGAAAAACTGTGCAGATATAAAACAGATGCACCACAAAAGCAACAATGTAAATTGTGTCACATATTAATAGCATCGTGATATAATCGTGTAGCTATCAAAGAAACCAAATGCTAAGTCATCTTTAACCTCACTGAATGTACTTCAAATAGAGACTATCTTTTCAAGTAAAACAAAATGTTGCATTAATATCTTATTAGCAGTATTGGTATATGTTCTAAGTATGTAAGCCTTATAGTCGTTACGTAATCGTGCAACTTGTTGCAAGAATGTATACACACAATAACACTGTGTCGTCTGTTCACTATAACAATGCATTCGTAATTACTGTCTAAATATGTTCCCTAGGTTCTAGACTGGATAGTTAATTTTAAAACATAGTTGCATCTTAACAGTTTCTAAGTGTGACAAAGAGTACTAGTAACGTGAAGTGAAAAATTTTATGGCAAAGACTAAGTTAAAAGGCAGATTATCTCTCAGTAATTGGTTTTACACGTGAAATATGGTGTAAACCTCTACTCTTCCTAGTATGCAGAGTTTCAGTTTCAACACAATTATCATGTGGTATACGTCGGTAAGGAATACTGGAATTTATCTCAAGGTTAGCTCATGTTATTTTTCTGAAGCCCAGCCGGCGCACGTGGCTGCCTGCGGTGCGAGTCATTGTCTGTTTCTTTGTTGGCGCGCATCGTTATTGGGATTTGGAGACCTAACTTCTACAAATTCACCTTGTCGAGAGGGCCCTGCTTTGTTTGAATCCCGCCAGTTCTGATGCAATTCAGGTCTGTCGTTACGATCATATCGTCTGTCTTCATGTCGGTAGATTCCATAGTTTCTTTCTTGTCGGTCACGTTGTGGAGAATTTCTCCCTGAATCGTAACTGCGCGCTGGACCATTGCATCTGAAGTTATTCTGTCTCTCTTGATAATAATTATTTTGGTCCCCATATTGTCTGTTTCTCTGATTGTCTCTGTGATACTCATTACTGCAGAGAGGTGATCTTTCCCTGTAATTATTACTACTCTGAAAATAGTTGTCATACGGGTGGTGTCTGTTTAGGTTACGATTTACATTGCAAGAATAGCCTTGTCGTGTATTATTTCTGTCATCGCGGAATTGTGACAGATGTGACCTGTAATTGTTGTGCTCCTGTTTTCGCGTTCCGCGATTGTCATTGTCAATTTCCAGTTCTTGTAACAGTCCCTGAAAAGCTTCAGTGTCGTCTTTGAAACGTCCTGCTAAAATAATATGTCGTAAATGTTCAGGCAGTTTGATTAAGCAAATGCGGATGAGTTCTGAGGGGCTGTATGGGTTTGAAAGATACTGATTCTTATGCAACATGTCTTCAAAATATTTCATAAGACTGGAAAATTCAGATTGTTCAAAACGTTTCATCATTATGATGCTATGTTTTACTCGGTCTTGTGTAGCTTGAGACCAATATGCTGAGAGGAAGGCATGATAAAATTCTCCTTCACTGTGGCAATCGTGAATGACCGATCGCATTCTTACAGCTGGTTCATTCTCTAAGTAGCCACACATAAATTCTAATCTGTGCTCTAATGACCAGTTGGGAGGAAAACAATGAGAGAATTGATGGAGCCACGCTTGTGGATGAATGTCGTTGCCAGAATTCTTAAATGTTTTGAATTTACGTGTAGTAATGAACAGTTTATAGTCAAAATCATCATGTCGGCGAGTCGCATGTCGGTCATTGTTACGTCGTTTCAGCGGTTCCATCTCAAAATTCGGTGTACCTTGCCAATTTCTTTCATAATTTCCGAAGTGCCCTGAGTTATTATTTTGTGGCTGTTCCGTATTTCTATGTCCCTCTTCCCGTATTGGAGCACGAGTGGCCTCTAAAATATGTAATTCCTGTATTATCTGTGTCAATTGATCTTGTACTTCCCGGATTTCTCTTTGGTGTTGCGTATTAATTTGATTCTGATTTTGTTTGAATTTCGTAATTTGTTCGCACTCTTCTGTGTCATTAAAGACTGCCGGTTTTGTGTCATTCAGATTATCATCTACCTTCGTAGATAAATTATTTAGCTGATCCGAAAGTTCAACTATTTTCTCTGATAATGAACTAATTTCCTCCATGTGTCTTTCTGAACCAATTTTCAGAGTATCTACCGTGTCCTTTAAGTTTTCCTGAGTTTTTGCAAGTTGCGTAACCGAATCGGTAGATGCAACTGAGTCAATTTTAGCTTGCAAGGTGTCGTGATTTTCATGAACTATAGTTTGCAGTTCCTTTATGGCTGCTTCGTGATTCTGTAATGCATTTTAATGACGCGAAAAAATAGGTTGGAAATGCTCACAAATTTGTGTTTTTACGTCATTACAGACTTTTTGACATTTCGATTCGACTTTATGTAACTCAGTAGTTAAATCTTCACGTGTTTGTTCAAGTGTGGTGTCTAACTTTTGAAGATTTTGTTCCATTGTGTCTAACTTTTGAAGATTTTGTCCCATTTGTTTCTGATTTTGTTCAAGTGCTGTGTCTAACTTTTGAAGATTTTGTTCCATTGTGCCCAACTTTTGTAGCCTTTGTCACATTTGTTGCATTAACTGCAATAACAATGCACTGGTGTCTGAAACATGTTCCTCAGTGCTTTTCGGCAGTGAAGTTGCACCGGCAACATTCACATTTTGACAAGCAGAAAATGTGTCTTGACTAATTTGAGAAAATGGTGAGGACCCAAAACCTGAATCTGCAGTATTTGCAAAATTGTGTCCTGTCATTCCCGATTCCTGAGGCGGGCTGTTGCCGACCCATCGATCGATAATGCTTCTCTGTTCACTAATTGTTTCACTGTCTACACCATTGTTTGCCGCCCGCTCCATTTCCCTATGCACAGTTACCAAATTACTAATCTGAACATTAGTTAATTCATTACACGGTGGCGCTAACACACTGCTTTCGTCTTCACTGTCATTTCTCAGTTTACTTTGGAGCCTAGTATTACGTTTTTCACACGCCATTATTGTCACAATATTTCACACGACAACACAGAAAAGCACAATTTGAAGAGAAAAATAAGAAAACACATTAACATAGCATTGAAAATGATATCTCGTTAATTGCAAGCGCAGCTGCGAAATACTTGGTGCAAATCTACATGCATGCCACAACTGTTTTACTGTACAAGAATGAAAAACTATAACTACAAAGGAAATTCTCTCTACAATTACGTGCTAGCAATAAACAAAAGCTACATTAATTACATAAACTACAAGAAAAAATCAGAAGATTCCAGTGAGGTATCCTCGGCTAAGGGTCGACGTATGAAACGTCCCCTTAGAAAAATTGTACATGACTGTGCTTAAACTGACACAATATTTTTTGGTGCAACGCAATCTGACTTTCAAAAATCCCTACAAAAGAATGGCCTTGACTAACATTAACCTATACCTTTCACAAATCACTTACCTCACAAAAATCTTCGTTACTCGAACTACTGCAATACAGCGAGCGCCACTACTGCCAGCTAGATAAAAGATTCAAACTGCGGAAGGCACTAACTACTGATAGGCATAGTTAGCAAATGGAAGATTTTAATAGAGAACAATCAATGTATTTACCTTAATAGTCATCAAA
Source organism: Schistocerca piceifrons (assembly GCF_021461385.2). Taxonomy (NCBI): domain Eukaryota; kingdom Metazoa; phylum Arthropoda; class Insecta; order Orthoptera; family Acrididae; genus Schistocerca; species Schistocerca piceifrons. The sequence goes on from NC_060138.1 coordinate 117,092,297, forward strand.
AGTCATAATATATATAGCAGTTCAGTCTTACAAATTTCAAAATTCCGCCATTTCTCTCCCCACATCCACCACTGCTGGCGGCTCACCTCCAACTGCGCAACGCTATGCGCTATTAACATCCAGCTGCCCAACACTACACTGGCAGACAACAATGCAAACTAGCCACAGACTGTACACAGCACAGCCAGTGATTTTCATACAGAGCGCTACGTAACGTTGCCAATAAGAAAACACAAACAGCCTACTTACAGAGTGCTATTTTGCATGAACACTGTGACCGTATAGATGGGCCATGTAGAGTGCAGCAGCCGACAGATCACCAAACAGAGAAAACACAGAATCGAAAATACACTGTGCTTTACTTAGAGTATTGTGTTTTGACGCCAGAAAGGATACTTCTCAAGCACACTACCTTAGACTCACGTATAGGAGGTTGCAGGAGCGTTGTCAAATATCATCTGGTAACCAGAGCAAAACTCTGGTCCTGCGCACTGCAGTAGGCCTTTACACAGGAACACTGTGCTCACAGTGACGAGTAAGATGGACTGCAGCAGTTCGCAGATCACTAGACAGACAGAAAATACAATACAAACTATAATACACTGTATTACGACTATTGTCTTTTGACACTTGACAGAAGATCTCTCAGACACACTACCATAGACTCACTTGGAAGAAGGTGAAGCTGTATTGTCGAATAACATCTAGTGACCATAACCAATTTTTTTATTTATTTACCAAGATGGTATCTGTCCGAAAGAACAGATACGTCCGAAAGAACAGATACCATCGGTGACCAAGCAGTTCGTTAGATTGAAATTACAATGAAATGAACAGCCTTAGCTGCTTACAGGCGTTGACATACGTCAACGGGGAGAGATGAAAATGTGTGCCCCAACGGGATTCGAACCCGGGATCTCCTGCTTACATGGCACACGCTCTATCCATCTGAGCCACCGACGACACAGAGAATGCGCGACTACAGGGATTTATCTCTGGCACGCCTCCCGCGAAACCCACATTCTCAACGTATTGTCCCGCACTACATTCGTCGTGCAGTCGCGCTATCCTCTGTGTCCTCGGTGGCTGAGATGGATAGAGCGTCTGCCATGTAAGCAGGAGATCCCGGCTTCGAATCCCGATCGAGGCAGACATTTTCCTTTGTCCCCGTTGACGTATGTCAACGCCTGTAAGCAGCTAAGGTTGTTCATTTCATTGTAATTTCAATCTAACGGACTGATTGGCCACCGATGGTATCTGTTCTTGCGGACATGCCCGAAAGAACAGATACCATCTGATCAAATATATAGTTACGGCTCACCAGCCGCTTGACCATCTTCTTCTTCTGTGCGAATGCACAAACAGTGCCCGAACTCTTACGGGAATCGGCAATGAGTATAATGGGCGGGGCACTACGAATGTAGTGCGGGACAATACGTTGAGAATGTGGGTTTCGCTGGAGGCGTGCCAGAGATAAATCCCTGCAGTCGCGCTATCCTCTGTGTCCTCGGTGGCTCAGATGGATAGAGCGTCTGCCATGTAAGCAGGAGATCCCGCGTTCGAATCCCGGTCGGGGCACACATTTTCATCTGTCCCCGTTGACGTATGTCAACGCCTGTAATTATTTCCTACGCATTTGTAGGATGGTGGTGTGCCATTGTGCAGGCACACTACTGACAGACCACAAGGAGAGCAGCAGCCCAAAGATCACTAAACAGACAGAACACAGAATACAAACATTAACACGTTGTATTTAAGAGTATTGTAATTTGACATTTGGTTGCTAATATCTCGGGCATAGTACCTCATATTCACTACGAGGAGGATATGTGGCAGCATGTCACAATGAACGGACTCAGTTTCAGCACACTTCTAGAACTGAAATGTGCCCTTATCCAGCAACAATATGCCCTTATAGATGGAACACGTGGAATGCAGCAGCCCGCAGATCAACTGAGAGATGGAACGCAAGTCCTAAATATAATACACTGTACTGAGAGCTACCGTAACTTCACACTTGACGGGTAATTTTTCAGGCACACGACCTCGTACTCAATAAGAGGAGAATTTGTGGCAGTCTGGTCGAATATTATCATGTCTCAGTGAACAAAATCAGTTTTTGTGCACTTACAGAACGGCGGTTTTCTATTATGCAACGTCACAATACCCATATCGACGGACGACACGTAACATGTATCCCGCTGATCACTGCAAAGGCGGAACATAGACACCAAACTATAAGACACTGTACTAGGAGTATTTTAACACTTGACAGTAATTTCTCAGGGACACTACCTCAAACTCAGTAAAGAGGAGGACGTGTACCAGCGGAGACGAATAAAACTATTTTTCCACAGTGAAGAAACTCAGTTTTTGTGCACTTCAAGAACGGCGGTGTGCCATTATGCAAGAACGAAATGCTCATAAAGACGGACCCTTGGAGTGCAGAACCCCAAAGATCACTAGACAGGCAGAACACAGACCCACAGCGGCGAAAAGCCACCGACACTTGGCGTTGTTTGCTGTTGCAGCTGTGGCTGGGTTTCTCTTCAGTTGGCTCCGTCAGCACCCCGACGTCCGCCACGGTCAGTCACCCCATACGCTGCGAATGCAGTTGCTCCAGGAACTCTTGCAATCGCCTGGCCAGTCGCATCTCCAGCCTGAGTTCCAGAATGTCCCATAGGGTCTTGTGGTAGCGCCGCTTGTCGGAAGTTTCGTCCAGAATATGCTGGAGTTCCTTTTGATGTTGTACAGTTTGCAGCAAAAGCTCCTTCTCCTCCTGCAGCAACTTGACGCGATTTTCGCATACTTCCAGCTCTCTCAAGAGTTTGTGTACTAATTTCTCCAACTGGTTCTTCTGGGACAGTTCGTTTCTCAGTTGGGAATAGGCGTTATCGATGAAATCTCGCATCTGAGTTTCACTACGCGGCACTTCACCCAACTCGTTAGCACTCATCATCATCTTCAGTTGACAAGCTTTTCCTCTTTAAGGAACACTCGATAGCTAACCTGTTAACAAACGTGTGTTTTTACAGCGGAAACTACAACTGAAAGGGACCGATGACCATAGCAGTCTGGTCCCTTTAATCCCACAAACCAACCAATCAACAACTGAAGTGCCGTATCCTGGCAACAGCGGCAAGCAGTAAAAGAGACACCAATTTATTGCGTTACGATCAGTGTCAAGCTTCCATATTCTTAGACTCACCAACTAGAAAAAACACTGCTAAGGATATCAACCTTACCACTTCCCTTCGGCTGCCTATATGAAGTATGAACATTTTTCCCATGCACATAAGTTTAATAAGTCATGGCAGCAAAACACGAATTCTTTAGAGACGAATGGAAAATCTGGTAGGAGCCGACCTCGGCGAAGATCAGTTTGGATTCCGTAGAAATGTTGGAACACGCGAGGCAGTACTGACGCTATGACTTATCTAGAATTTGTAAACTTAGAGAAAGCTTGTGACAATGTTGTCTGGAAATTTTGAAGGGATCAAATACAGGGAGCGAAAGGCTATTTACAGTTTGTACAGAAACCAGATGGTAAGTTATAAGACTCGAGCGGCGTGATAGGGAACCAGTGGTTTGGAAGGGAGTGAGAGAGGGTTATGGCCTATCTCCAATGTTATTCAATCTGTATATTGAGCATGCAGTTAAGGAAACAAAAGAAAAATTTAGAATAGGAATTAAAATCGATGGAGAGGAAATAAAAACTTTGAGGTTTGCTGATGACCTTCTAATTCTGTCAAAGACAGCAAACGACTTGGTGGAGCAGTTAAACGGAATGGACAGAGCGTTGAAAGGAGGATATAAGATGAAAATCAACAGAAGTAAAACGAAGAAAATGGAATGCAGCCGAATTAAATCAGGTGATGCTGAGGGAATTAGATTAGGAAATGAGACGCTTAAAGTAGTAAATGAGTTAAGCTATTTGGGGAGCAAAACAAATGATGATGGTCGAAGTAGAGATGATATAAAATGTAGACTGGCAATGGCAAGCAAAGCATTTTGAAGAAGAGAAATTGGTTAACATCGAGTATAGATTTAAGGTCAGGAAGTCTTTTCTGAAAGTATTTGTATGGAGTTTAGCCATGTATGGTTCAAAATGGCTCTGAGCACTATGGGACTTAACTTCTGAGGTCATCAGTCCCCTAGAACTACTTAGACCTTACTAACCTAAGGACGTCACACACATCCATGCCCGAGGCAGGTTTCGAACCTGCGACCGTAGCGGTCGCGCGGTTCCAGACTGTAGCAGCTAGAACCGCTCGGCCACACCGGCCGGCTAGCCATGTATGGAAGTGAAACGTGGGCGATAAATAGTTTAGACAAGAAGTGAATACAAGCTTTCGAAATGTGGTGCTACAGAAGAATGCTGAAGTTTAGTTGGGTAGATCATGTAATTAATGAGGAAGTACTGAACAGAGCTGGGGAGAAACGGGATCGGTTGGTAGGACATATTCTGAGGCAACGAGGGATCATCAGTTAAGTACTGGAGGGAAGCCTGGAGGGTAAAAATCGTAGAGGGAGATGAGGGATGAATACGCTAAGAAGATTCAGAAGGATATAGGTTGCAGCAGTTACTCGGAGATGAAGAAGCTTGCACGGGATAGAGTAGCATGGAGAGCTGCGTCAAACCAGTCTCTGGACTGAAGACCAGAACAACAACAATATAGTTTTCATTTGACCATCCCATATACTGTACAAATAGTGAGCTTAGCCGCTGCCCCGCGTCCAATGCGCACAGCAAATCTTTCATCTAGCCAGGAATCGAAGACGAACTCATAACGGAAGTTGCAGGCGCCATTCGTGCCGACATGATTTGCAGCCGGTTGCACCCACTGCGCTCGATAGCCGCCAACAAAGCCCCCTCCACGTCTCGGACGAAATCCCCGATAAACATATCGAATGCACACCGGCATTCTTTCGCGTGCTGGGCGCTATTTTCCTGCGGGGCTCCACTACTCGCCTTACGCTGAAGTTCCCAATTTCTGGCATATCTGCCCTCTGCATTTGTCCGGACTGCACTAGCCCCTCGATGGAAGTTCTTCGCTGTTGGAGTCTCAATGCTTTTCCAATGCTACCTTGACATTGGGGGAAGTGGCAACAAAACGACTATTCACGTTGGTGTGTAGAATATATGAGTCTGGCGACATACCATCTGACTTTCGGAAAAGCATCATCCACACAATTCCGAAGACGGCAAGAGCTGACAAGAGCGAGAATTATCGAACAATCAGCTTAGCAGCTCACGCATCGAAGCTGCTTACAAGGATAATATACAGAAGAATGGAAAAGAAAATTGAGAATGCGCTAGGTGACGATCAGTTTGGCTTTAGGAAAAGTAAACGGACGAGAGAGGCAATTCTGACATTACGGCTAATAATGGAAGCAAGGCTACAGAAAAATCACGACACTTTCATAGGATTTGTCGATCCGGAAAAAGCGTTCGACAATATAAAATGGTGCAAGCTGTTCGAGATTCTGAAAAAAGTAGGGGTAAGCTATAGGGAGAGACGGGTCATATACAATATGTACAACAACCAGGAGGGAATAATAAGAGTGGACTATCAAGAACGAAGTGCTCGTATTAAGAAGGGTGTAAGACAAGGCTGTAGCCTTTCGCCCCTACTCTTCAATCTGTACATCGAGGAAGCAATGATGGAAATAAAAGAAAGGTTCAGGTGTGGAATTAAAATAGAAGGTGAAAGGATATCAATGATACGATTCGCTGATGACATTACTATCCTGAGTGAAAGTGAAGAAGAATTAAATGATCTGCTGAACGGAATGAACAGTCTAATGAGTACACAGTATGGTTTGCGAGTAAATCGGAGAAAGACGAAGGTAATGAGAAGTAGTAGAAATGAGAACAGCGAGAAACTTAACATCAGGATTGATGGTCACGAAGTCAATAAAGTTAAGGAATTCTGCTACCTAGGCAGTAAAATAACCAATGACGGACGGAACAAGGAGGACATCAAAAGCAGACTCGCTATGGCAAAAAAGGCATTTCTGGCCAAGAGAAGTACAGCGTTGTATGGTAGTGAAACATGGACTGTGGGAAAACCGGAACAGAAGAGAATCGAAGCATTTGAGATGTGGTGCTATAGACGAATGTTGAAAATTAGGTGGACCGATAAGGTAAGGAATGAGGAGGTTCTACGCAGAATCGGAGAGGAAAGGAATATGTGGAAAACACTGATAAGGAGAAGGGACAGGATGATAGGACATCTGCTAAGACATAAGGGAGCTGTAGAGGGCAAAAACTGTAGAGGAAGACAGAGATTGGAATACGTCAAGCAAATAATTGAGGACGTAGGTTGCAAGTGCTACTCTGAGATGAAGAGGTCAGCACAGGAAAGAATTCGTGGCGGGCCGCATCAAACCAGTCAGTAGATTGATGACCAAAAAAAAAACCTTGACGTCTAATTTTCCAATTGATCATAAGGAAGATTTTCATATCCGCTTTGAAGCTGTTCATGTAGCGTAGTCTTGCTCTTCCAAGAGACGTTTTTCCGGAGAATGTTCTGTACACGTTTTATGTATTTTCCTTTCTTTTTGAGCTCAAAATACGGTTCCAGTCCAGCGAAGTTTCCTAACGTTAGTGGCATAGAAAACAAATCACATCAAAATTAAGAAACGCAACAGCTTTTATGCTGTAATCAAATGTATCACCAGTAGTCACGCATACAGTTCACCATCCACGATGGATATAGCAGTGAATATATATATATATATATATATATATATATATATATATATATATAAACTAATGAAATTTGTAACGGGAATTATTTGTTGAGAACAGAAGTATGGTACATTTATGATTACAGCGTAAGCTACGACATGAAAGTCCAGTTGACGTCAAAGCTATAATTTCTACATCTACATGGATACTCAGCAAATCGCATTCAAGTGCCTGGCACAGGGTTCATCGAACCACCTTCACAATTCTCTATTATTCCAATCTCATACAGCGCGCGGAAAGAACACCTATATGTTTCCGTTCGAGCTCTGATTTCCCTTATTTTATCACGCTGATCATTTCTCCCTATGTAGGTCGGTGTCAACAACGTATTTTCGCATTCGGAGGACAAAGTTGGTGATTGGAATTTCGTAAGAAGGTTCTTTTGGTTCAAATGGCTCTGAGCACTTTGGGACTTAACATGTGAGGTCATCAGTCCCCTATAACTTAGAACTACTTAAACCTAACTAAGGACATCACACACATACATTCCCGAAGCAGGATTCGAACCTGCGACCGTAGCAGCCGCCTGTTTCCGTACTTCTAACGGGCAATAGCGACACTTTTTTCGGGCGGTTCCAGACTGAAGCGCCTAGAACCGTTCGGCCACAACGGCCGGCGTAAGAAGATTCTGCAGCAACGAAAAACGCCTTTGTATTAATGATGTCCTCCCCAAATCCTGTATCATTTAGGTGGGACTCTCTCCCCTATTTCGTGATAATACAAAACGTGCGCCCCTTCTTTGAACTTTCACGCAGCCAGCTAACTTGAGCGTTGTCTGGGGCACCATACATTCTTTAGTTCATCAAAATGGGATCATGGAGAAAAAACTTGCTATAACCTTTTTGTCCATCTGTACGAACACACTAATCTCTCTTATTAAGTTTTCACAGGTAAGTTGACCAAATGTTGGGGCATCGTATAGGCTTCATTTCACCAAAATCTGATCAAGGAAGGAAAAAGAATATTGTAAGTGAAAGCTTAATCCATACTAATATTATAAACGCGGAAAGAACTCTAATTCTTAGATTTTCACGTCTGATCTGCTCAACCGATTCCGACAAAATTGGGTATGGAGATAGCTTGAACCCTAAGAAGAAAAACAGACTACTTTAGACAGCGTATGGTACGAGATATTTATTGATTTGAAGAGCATTACCCCAATTACGGAAAATATTTAGTCTTTGAAAAAGTTACTTTAAATCCGTCTTGATTGCAAATTTTTTATTATTCATATGACCGGTTTCGGTTCATTCAGAACCATCTTCAGATCTGTAAAAATAATTATACTAATTTACTATTTCACAAAAGCAAATCTTTTTCATCCTATCTAATCAATATCAAATGTACCAGAACGTACCTGATATTTAAGTTACAGGAGTAACCCGTCCAATTCAGCAACTCATTTTTACAGATCTGAAGATGGTTCTGAATGAACCGAAACCGGTCATACGAATAATAAAAAATTTGCAATCAAGACGGATCTAAAGTAACATTATAAAATCACTGATTGCTGTTATCCCGTAAGACATTATGTCTGTTTTTGCAAACTTTGAAAAAGTATTTTACTCTTTGACTTTTGAACTTCCCACATTTGTGAAAATGCTTTCATCGGTTGATATGTGTTTTGTGATACGAATCAAAGTAATGATTACCACGGTTATACAAAATACAATCTTACACAATCTTCAGTGTATTTAATCCATACTATTTGTTGCATAATTTACACTTTGTATAATGTACAGCTACTCCAGTAGCACGGTGCAGAGATGTGCACTACCGTCCATGCCCCTCTGTATGCATGCCGACACATCCTGCGTTGCGACAGCATGAGAGAGGGGAGAGTGGGACGCACTCCATGAGCTAAACTTACCCGAACACGCAGACACGTGAATGCAGCTGGTATCATGATGCGTACACAAGATAACTCGCTCACCATCACTCGTAATAACGAAACTAATGATATGCAAGTGCATCTCCAGGTATCAGCCAGGAATGCAATAAAACAGTGGTAATTACAATACAGTGCCCGGCAGAGACGCCGGCCGGTGTGGCCAAGCGGTTCTAGGCGCGTCAGTCTGGAACCGCGCGACCACTACGGTCGCAGGTTCGAGTCCTGCCTCGGGCATGGGTGTGTGTGATGTCCTTAGGTTAGTTAGGTTTAAGTAGTTCTAAGTTCTAGGGGACTGATGACCTAAGATGTTAAGTCCCATAGTGCTCAGAGCCATTTGAACCGGCAGAGACATCACAAAATTTATTCTCGAACAAATTGTCGACTCGTTACATTGCTCACTCATATTTGACATGTGCGACCCATACTACCCTAAAATGAAATGTAAACTTGCAGTACTTTTGCATGGGAACGACCTGTCTGAATTTGTACACCATATTGTGATTAGCAGTAAACAATTTTTGAAGAACGCAGGAGGAGCAGTTTGTGATACACTGAGGGAAGAAATATCGCAGCACCAAAATATAATTAATGCAGAGTATAAAGGTTTGCTTATTCGTGAAATGAGGTAAATATTAATGTTACTTTGCTTAAGTTTTATGGTGGCTTTTTTAAAGTCATTTTTGCAAAGCCTCGAAGGAATAATGCTCTCGTAATTAAAACAGTTGAAATGTGTTTTGATCGTACGGTCGTCGGACAAGGAAACATCAGACTTTGATATTTCAAAGATACTAGTTGCTGGTCTGAACGGACATATATTAAAATACAAGACCGCTAGTAAAATGGTAGTTAATGGCCATTATCCTTCGTCAGTTTCCTGTTGCCAAATATTACTACACAAACTCAAATTCTTTATGACAAAAGGAATTAAGTTCGGTATACTGTCATTTTAAATAAAACATAGATGCCTTTGATTACTTACTTTGTCAACTAAATAATTGTAGGGCATCTGGTTGAGTATGCTAAGACGTTCTCAAAACTAACAGACAGAACAGAATAATAATAATATTTGAAAGTTTTTGTCTTTTTTAATAGAAATAAAAATTATGTGAAATATTATCTCTTAAGCCCGTCACAAGTGTATAAATTAATTAATTGCCGCTACGCGACATATTCATTTCGTACAGAATTTTTCTTTTCCCTTAAATGATCTATTACAAGTAATTAAATTTCGGGAACACATTTGTCTAGGTGACATATTTAAGTGATTAACATTGCAAGTTAATGTAAGCGCGAGATAACCAAGTGTAAATATGAAATGCTGGTACATTAATGCCTGAATAAATTTCTAGATGAAAGATAAAAATTAAAAACGTTGGTGCTTTAGAGGAGAATGCAGTACTTGTCAGATGTGTTGGTAGCTACATGACGAATCAGCATCCGACAGACCTAGCATTCAAAAACAGTTTATTTTACGGTAATTAGCACAGCATTGGTATGACGCGAATTAGTGGAACTCGGTAATCAGGGGTTGGTGACAGGTATAATCACCTGATTGTTGAATGCAGCCATGCAGACGTGCATGCATTGTGTCGTACAGGTGCCAGTTCGTGGAATGGAGTTCCATGCCGGTTGTACTTGTTTGGTCAGTACAGGATTGGTTTATGCTGTTTGTCAATGAAGCTGGAGTTTTCATCCAATGATGTCCTATAAGTGCTCAATTGGAGACAGATCCGGTGATCGAGGAGGTGAAGGCATCAAGCCAACACTCTGTAAAGCATATTTGGTTACAATAGCCTTATGTGGAGCAGCGGTATCTTGTTGGAAAATACTCCCTGGAATGCTGTTCGCGAATGGCAGTATAACAGTTCGAATTACCATACTGATTTACAAATTTGCAGTTCAGGGTGCGTGACAAACGACGACGGTGCTCATGTCGTCATGTTGTCACACCCTAGGCCATAACTACAGGTGTAGTTCCAGTGTTTCCTGCACGCAAACAGCTTAGTTGCAGGCCCTTCAATGGACGGCTTTTAACCAACATATGGTCATCACTGGCACCAATGCACAACCAGCTTTCATCGGAAAATACAACAGAGCTCCACCATGCACTTCTGGGCAACACTGAAACTGCAGGTGGAGGTCGTGTGGGATCAGTGGAATGGTGTCTGGCTAAGACCTGGCCTGGAAGTAGCCGATCTGTAATACACTACTGGCCATTAAAATTGCTACACCACGAAGATGACGTGCTACAGACGCGAAATTAAACCGACAGGAGGAAGATGCTGTGATATGCAAATGATTAGCTTCTCAGAGCATTCACACAAGGTTGGCGCCGGTGGCGACACCTACAACGTGCTGACATGAGGAATGTTTCGAACCGATTTCTCATACACAAACAGCAGTTGGCCGGCGTTGCCTGGTGAAAGATTGTTGTGATGCCTCGTGTAAGGAGGAGAAAAGTTTACCATCACGTTTCCGACTTTGATAAAGGTGATTGCGGTTTATCGTATCGCGACATTGCTGCTCGGGTTGGTCGAGATCCAATGACTGTTAGCAGAATATGGAATCGGTGGGTTCATGAGGGCAATACGGAACGCCGTGCTGGATCCCAACGGAATCGTAACACTAGCAGTCGCGATGACAGGCATCTTATTCGCATGGGTGTAACGGATCATGTAGCCACGTCTCGATCCCTGAGTCAACAGATGGGGACGTTTGCAAGACAACAACCATCTGCACGAACAGTTCGACGACGTTTGCAGTAGCATGGACTATCAGCTCGGAGACCATGGCTGCGGTTACGCTTGACGCTGCGTCACAGACAGGAGCGCCTGCGATGGTGTACTCAACGACGAACCTGGGTGCTCGAATGGCAAAACGCAATTTTTTCGGATGAATCAAGGTTCTGTTTACAGCATCATGATGGTCGCATCCGTGTTTGGCGACAACGCGGTGAACGCACGTTGGATGCGTGTATTCGTCATCGCCGTACTGGCGTATCACCCGGCGTGATGGTATGGGGTGGCATGGGTTACACGTCTCGGTCACCTGTTGTCCGCATTGACGGCACTTTGAATAGTGGACGTTACATTTCAGATGTGTTACGACCCGTGGCTCTACCCTTCATTCGTACCTTCGAAACCCTACATTTCAGCAGGATAATGCAGGACCGCATGTTGCAGGTCTTGTACGGGCCTTTCTGGATACAAAAAATGTTCAACTGCTGTCCTGGCCAGCACATTCTCCAGATCTCTCTTCAACTGAAAACATTTGATGAATGATGCCCGAGCAACTGGCTCGTCACAATACGCCAGTAACTACTCTTGACGAACTGTGGTATCGTGTTGAAGTTGCATGGGCAGCTGTACCTGTACGCGGCATCCAAGCTCTGTTTGACTCTAATCAAGGCGTATCAAGGCCGCTATTACGGCCAGAGGTGGTCGTTCTGGGTACTGATTTCTCAGATTCTATGCACCCAAATTGCGTGAAAATGTAATCACATGTCAGTTCTAGTATATTTGTCCAGTGAATACCCGTTTATCATCTGCATTTCTTTTTGGTGTAGCAATTTTAATGGCCAGTAATGTAGTTCGTATGTCAGTATGGTGGCTACTGCGGCTGAAACTGCTACTGCGTATGGAGAACCATGCACCAGACCCATATACCGAACGCGATGATTTTCCCTCTCAGTAGTGCCACGTGGCCGCCGTATTACACGACCTCGTTCAGATTCAGTGAGGTTTTGATAATGGCGTCTTTGTCGCCTTAAAGGCATTCTTGACTGACATCAATTCACCATGTACAATCTCAAAGATAGTGAACGCTAACGATCCTCTCAGTGGCGCTAGTTGCTCCACTCTTACGCGACTGGCGTGAAATCTGAACAGATATCTTCTTTCAGATGTAGAAACACGCCCACCAACTTTCGTTTATGTCGCAAAATTCTTTGTTGGTGTTACGATTTTTTTTTAGTTATGAGATGTCTGCTTAAACATAAAAGAGCAGCACTCGGCTTAGGTCTAGGTAATAAGGAGGCAGTCCTTTTTATCTGGGTAGCCCGCCGGGAGAAGCTGTTTCGCACGAATAGGCCCGACGTCGCAGCAGGGGCCCTGTATGCAAGGCGAGGGCGATGAGCAAATACCCCGGCGGCCAGGGGTTCCGGGAAAATACGTTTATGGAAATTGTTTCCTATTAAAGGGGCCGTGTCTCTGAGACTGAGGCAGCCAGCAAGCCACAGCTTACTAAGTCACTGACAGGCATAAGGCTTTCGCGAGGATGCCGTTCTGCATATTAAACAGTATCGGAGCTCACAGAAATTATCGGAGCAGCTCTTAGACATATTATCCGTTAGGCGAAGTTGCGTCCCCAAATTCGCCGCAGGCTGACTCTCAGTTACTGTAAGCGATTTCACTTCGGGTATTGTAGACCCTGCTCGACTTCCAAAATATGCATTTGAAGATAAGAAAGAGAGTATATCCCATCCAATATGATAGTACCTGTGACAATGATAAATGCAGCATTCTTCCAGCGATGAAACTATCCATCAGAATGTAGCTCTGTGTCCCCATTGCATCTCCACTGTTTTTAACTGCGAGTAGCCTCGCTTACCTTTCCACCAATTTTGATTTCAGGGTTTCTTTTGAATATTTCACAATATTACATACACTTTGTAACAAAGTATTTCTGATATTTACTAACTACAAATTGCGAGTGTTTGTGTTTATAAATGACATTCTGTTGGAAATATTGTGATTTTGATGCAGTGTCTGATTTTCACTTTCTTATTAATTTTTTTCTCTTTTCATCCTCGATATCCTACCGAGTAAAGAGTTGCATTTCCATTCAGCCAAATATCAGTCAAGCTGATGATGCAACAGACGCCAGATCCCAACTGGTAATGAATATGAGGGGCATACTATAGTTGAGTCGGCCTGAAGTTGATCCCTGATACACTACTGGCCATCAAAATTGCTACACCAAGAAGAAATACAGATGATAAACGGGTATTCATTGGACAAATATATTATACTGGAACTGATATGTGATTACATTTTCACTCAATTTGGGTGCATAGATCCTGAGAAATCAGTACCCAGAACAACCACCTTCGGCAGTAATAACGGCCTTGATACGCCTGGGAATTGCGTCAAACAGAGCTTGGATGTCGTGTACAGGTTCACCACGATATCGCCAAACGCGGATACGACCATCATGATGCTGTAAACAGAACCTGGATTCATCCGAAAAAATTATGTTTTGCCATTCGTGCACCCAGGTTCGTCGTTGAGTACACCATCGCAGGCGCTCCTGTCTGTGATGCAGCGTCAAGGGTTATCGCAGCCGTGGTCTCCGAGCTGATAGTCCATGCTGCTGCAAACGTCCTCGAACTGTTCGTGCAGATGGTTGTTGCCGTGCAAACGTCCCCATCTGTTGACTCAGGAATCGAGACGTGGCTGCACGATCCGTTGCAGCCATGCGGATAAGATTACTGTCATCTCGACTGTTAGTGATACGAGGCCGTTGGGATCCAGCACGGCGTTCCGTATTACCCTCCTGAACCCACCGATTCCATAGTCTGCTAACAGTCATTGCATCTCGACCAACGCGATCACCAATGTCGCGACACGATAAACCGCAATCGCGATAGGCTACAATCCGACCTTTGTCAGAGTCGGAAACATAATGGTACGTATTTCTGCTCCTTACACGAGGCATCACAACAACGTTTCAGCAGGCAACGCCGGTCAACTGCTGTTTGTGTATGAGAAATCGATTGGAGACTTTCCTCATGTCACCACGTTGTAGGTGTTGCCAACGGCGCCAACCTTGTGTGCATGCTCTGAAAAGCTAACCATTTGCATATAACAGCATCTTCTTCCTCTCGGTTAAATTTGGCGTCTGTAGCACGTCATCTTCGTGGTGTAGCGATTTTAATGGCCAGTAGTGTATTTGTAGGGGACTGGGCGTGGCAGCTTCGCGGGCCTATCTCACCCAATAATGTAATGCGATTTTGTAATTGTCTCTATGGCAATGCCCCAGTGTTGTCGCAGCTCTGTAGACGGCTACTGTTCCCTGCAACAGCCGTTAGCGCTTCGCAGTTGAAAGCTGGCAACAGTGTTGCGAGCTGTCTCGACTATAGTTGTGGCAACCGCCTTTTCCCCAAGGAAAACATCCCGAAAACCTTGATCAGAGCCTTAGATTGAAACCATATTACTGTATTTCTGGGGCATCAGCTGTGACGCAGCTTATGGAAATAACCAGTTACTGAGAAGTAACAGTTACTGGAATAACCTCGCGTCTGATGCAAGCAGTTATTCCAAGAATTACTAGTAGCGCGTGGTGAAATCTGTTAATTGAAGTGTGTACTACGCTTTTGCATCATCTGAGACTTGACCATGGAAAACGAATAGAGCAGAGGGACTGACTATGTGTAAGGTTTTTGGGTAGCTCATGGAAACAACTCATACTGGACTCCATCTGACTATCAAAGTGTGTACTGCATTTTAGCACAATCGAATGGAAATAACGATTGGTAGATGACTTAACGTTATTTCTCTGTCTCAGTTACAACCATATGGTTATAACAGACAACACGCCATGCTTGAAAATAGCCGTCAGTAGATGAGAATACCTGTAAGTTATTTTTCTGTGGTAGTTACTTCTCGGTCACAGTCCTTTTTCTCTGGGAGCTACGGTACATGCGACAATTACAGGAAATATAGAAGTTGATAATCATGTCCCAGACCCCAGTAGATCGTTGCTGACGTTATTTCTAGAGAGAACAGATACTAGAGTTAAACAAGTATTTTCATGTTGTGCATCTTCATGTTTTCGCAGCTTAAAGAGTGTTCCATAACATTTCGGACGTGCAGCCGCATAAATTCAACTTCTTCTTCTAATATTTCGGCTGAATACCGTCCAGCCATCTTCAAAGTGTGCCGAGGTGACTGACGCTGCAGCGCTTGCTCCGTCATTTTACCTCCGAGGAACGAACCACTGCGTGTTTTCATACTTCCGCGAAATAACCGGCGGTCTCAGAGGGCCCCACACAATTGATTTCTAATCAACTTCCCGATTAACAAGAGGCAAGAAACTTCCAGTATAGATCTGAAACGAATGACAAGGCAATATTAATTCACTTTCTTCTCTGGCGTGTGGTGGAAGGTACTTTTTTTTTTTTTTTTTTTTGCCTGTCTGATGTTTGATACAAATCGATTTAAAACTATCTTCGCGGTGAGGTAGAGACTTGAAACTTTCGACATAACTCAGAATCGAATGACAATTAACTCGCTCTCCTGTATGGTGTGTGGCGGAAGATAAGCCTCCGTGTGGCCTCGAACCGCTCTAATTATTACCTTCACGGTCTTTTCACGATCCGATTTATACGTAATAGAAAGCAATATATTGGCTGACTCAGATGAAGAGAAACTGAAGTAAATCTATATTTACTAAATGTCTTTGCTCAAATGTCAACGAAATTATTGAAATCGACAGAAAAATTTGACATACTCAAGACTAAAACAGCAGAAAATAAATATTTAAATAAAAATGTTGTTAATATAACATGTTTTTAAAACGGTCCCATTGAAAATCCGTGCTTGTGAATTTTTAACGGCTATGACAATACTTGTAACGTTTAAAACGAAAAACGTGTGGCACATGCAATACATAACAGTAAGGAGCGTAGAAAGCAGCTGTCGTTGAGAAAAATGTCACAAGTTGCTATCATCAGAAAAATAATAGCGGAAAGGATACATTAGTACTCGTATGCAAAGCACAAGGCTGGCATGACGAAAAGAGTGTTCACGTAAGTTTTTAGACAAAGCCTTTCCCAACAGTAGCCTGTTTGCCTTTTTTCCCAGGATATTTATCGGTAACTCTGTCAATTTTTCAGGAATAACCAAACAAAAAAATTAGAACGTGTGTCTGCTTTGGTCATCTGCTAGACTTTACTTTTGAATTTTGAGGTTTTCAGAGTATACAAGTCTATATCATGCTTTGTGATGTACCAATAGTTAGTTACTTAGTGTCAACTTCCATGTATCATTTGCACGATAGATCGTAAGATATGGAACTGGTCTTTACATAATGACATCTGTGGTGTCACCGCCAGACACCACACTTGCTAGGTGGTAGTTTAAATCGGCCGCGGTCCATGTAGTACATGTCGGACCCGTGTGTCGCCACTGTGATCGCAGACCTAGCGCCACCACCAAGGCAGGTCTCGTGACACGAGAGTGGACTCGGCCCCCAGTTGTACGAGAACCAAGCTACCGCCCAGTTGTACGAGAACCAAGCTACCGCCCAGTTGTACGCGAACCTAGCTATCGCCCAGTTGTACGAAGCCTTTCTCTCTCATTAGCCGAGAGACAGAATAGCCATCAGAAGTTAATGGCTACGAACTAGCAAGGAGCCATTTGTATCAGTGCCTATAGCTTACGAGTATTCAAGAGAGATGTATTCCAAGGAATAAATAAAAGTTAAGTAAAAAGCATCTACATACTTTTCTTCGTATTCATTTATAAGTTCTCATGTTCCAGACTTCACGCCCGTCTGCTGTATGCCGTGCACTATCGGCTACCGCGTAGTCAAGCTTTCTTTTTCAGCAATCCACATCACGGTGTCGGTCCAGCTACCGACACTACAATTATTGGCGACGAGGGAAAAGGACCTTTTTCTGATTGCTTACATTTATTTCTGATTGCTTACATTTAATTGTGTCATGGCTTCGCCACAATCTCCAGATGTACTGTCCGAATTTTATCGCTTGCAGAATCAGCAGACGCAGGCGTTACTGGATGCCCTTGGACAGCTCGTCCAGGGTCAACGTGCGCTGCACACCGATGCGGCCGCCGCCGCTTCTTCGCTACCGCTGCCACTGAACGCTGTTGCACCTCCCTTTCGACCATACGTGGCAGCCGATGAGACCTGGCAAGAGTGGTCTCGTCAGTTCGCCTTTCACATGGCTGCCTACAGAATTCAAGGTAATGAGCGGCAGCCGTTTTTGCTTTCTTGTGTCGGTGTGTCCACATACCGTGTGATAGTGAAATTGTTTCCCCGACGAGACGTAGCAACTCTGTCCTACGAGGAAATTTTGTCTGTATTAGATGCCTATTTCAAAGAAACAGTTAATGTGGTTGCAAAACGATATACGTTCTTTCGTACAAAACGTACGGCCGGTCAAACTAATAGGGAGTGGGTAGCAACATTGCAAGGACTTACTAGGGACTGTGCTTTTGAATGTGACTGTGGTCTTTCTTATTCAGATACAATGGTGCGTGATGCAATTGCACAGAACGTTTCTGATGTTCGTATACGGGAGCAAATTTTGAAACTAGTTAATCCCTCCCTTCAACAAGTGATAGACATATTGGATAGACAGGACACACTTGACTGTGCTCAGGAATCTTTTGAAACTTCGCCAGCTGTGTGTAACATTAACCGGCCCGCTGGACGCGCTGTGCGGCCCGGTAAACGGGCCTCGCGCACGGACGCACAGCGACCGCCGCGTGCTAAGCCAGGTGTGCCGCGCCAGCCCACAAATGTAGTGAAATCATGCCCGCGGTGTGCTACTAGACATTCGCGTGAACATTGCCCGTCACGCCAAGCTATTTGCTTTTTCTGCAATAAGAAAGGACATGTTCAAAGTGTTTGCCAGAAAAAGCTCAGATCAGACAATCACAATCATTCCAGGCCCTTTGCTTCGCGCCGGAATCGAACCAAGGACACTCAGGCTCGTGGACCTTCGCCTATGGACATTCATGTCGTTAATTCCACTTCGTCCAGTGACACTTTCTCTAACAGTGACTGTGATCGTCCCACAAAAACTGTGTGTCGACGTCGCCGGAAATCACGTCAATTAGCAAGTGATTCTGTACCAGTGTCTGTTCCAATTGCACAAAACAGTCGCTCTTGTCGTCAGCAGGACAATACACTTTTTGTGGACTTAGACTTTGACGGCCAAGTGATACCATTCCAGCTCGATACCGGAGCTGCAGTTTCATTGCTCAATCACGACACGTACAAACAACTGGGCAAACCTCCGTTGCGTTCCGCAAATGTTCAGCTAACTACATATTCCGGACAGAAAATTCCTGTGTTAGGACAGTGCAGCCTTCTTGCAACATACAAGGGACAAACAAAACTTGTGTCATTTTACGTTCTTCGTTCTTCTTCTGCAGTGAACTTGTTTGGTCTAGATTTATTTAAGTTGTTTAACATGTCTATTGTAAATCAGGTCCTATCAGTGAATCAGACTGTGCCTACAGACAGTGTTTCTCGGCTGTGTGACGAATTTGCAGACATTTTTGCACCGGGCTTAGGTTGCGCTAACAACTATGAAGCACATTTAGAACTGAAGGTAAATGCGCAACCGACAATTTTCAGAGCGCGCAATGTTCCCCACGCATTGCGTGATGAGGTCGCAAGAACATTGAACAATGTCGAATCACAAGATGTGAGTGAATGTGCGCAATGCCTCTTTCATTTCAGCTCCGCTTCATCGCTTACGCCGTACAGGTGTTCCGTTTCTCTGGACGACGGAATGCGAACGCGCCTTTCGCCAGTGGAAATCGGCGTTGCTTTCTAATACTTGCCTCACGCCTTTCGATCCCCGGAAACCCCTTTTGTTGATGGTCGATGCATCGGATTTCGGGATCGGTGCTGTGCTTGCGCACAAAGTTGGCTCCCATGATCGCCCTATTGCCTTTGCGTCCAAATTGCTCTCGTCTGCGCAAAGAAATTATTCACAGATAGAGAAAGAAGCTTTGGCTCTCGTGTTTGGTGTTACTAAGTTCCATGATTTCTTGTATGGTCGTCACTTTACCATCATCACAGACCACAAACCTTTGACATCGCTTTTTCATCCGACCAAGCCTGTACCTCCACGTACAGCGCAGAAATTCATTCGCTGGTCTATTTTCCTCTCGCAGTACCGCTACGATATCTTGTATCGGTCCACTGCTAAGCACGGAAACGCCGATGCGTTGTCCCGTTTGCCTGTTGCTGAGGATAAAGCATTCGATTCTTCCGAACTTGCTTGCATGTTCATTGATTCGGAAACCGATGAAGTGGTCGAATCGTTTCCGATTGATTTTCGTCGTGTCGCTACAGCCACAGCTGCTGACCCTGTCCTTGCTACTGTTTTACGTTTTGTTGCTACGCAATGGCCTTTGTCAAAGTCTCGGATCGAGGATCCGTTGGTTCGCCGATTTTTTGCTCACAAGGAGAGACTTTTTGTTCGACGTGGTGTTTTGTTGTTGCGTTCTGATAATGATCAGTCCAGAGTCGTGGTCCCACGTTCGTTACAGTCCTCTGTTTTACGGCTTCTTCACCAAGGACATTGGGGTATAGTGCGAACGAAACAACTTGCTCGTCAGCACTGTACTTGGTTCGGAATCGATGCTGCGATTACGAATATGTGTTCTTCGTGCCCGGCGTGTGCCGAACAACAGTCCGCACCGCCGCGGAAAGTTTTTGCGTGGCCAAAAGCCACTTCCCCTTGGCAACGCTTGCACATTGATTTTGCTGGTCCATTCTGGAATGCTCGATGGTTGGTTCTGGTCGACGCCTTCAGTAATTTTCCTTTTGTTGTCCGGATGTCTTCCACGACGTCCTCCGCCACCATCCAAGCGTTGTCTGCTATCTTTTGCATTGAAGGTCTTCCGCAGACTATTGTTTCCGACAATGGCCCACAATTCATGTCCGCAGAATTCCAGTCTTTCTGCCAGGCCAATGGTATTCAACATCTGACAACCGCGCCGTTTTCGCCTCAGTCCAACGGTGCCGCTGAACGATTGGTCCGGACTTTCAAGTCACAGATGTTGAAATTGAAAGAGTCGCATTCTCGGGAGGACGCATTGTTGCTCTTTTTGTCTTCGTATCGCTCTCAGCCCCGAGATGGGCGCTCGCCGGCTGAGTTGCTCCACGGTCGTCCTCATCGCACCTTGATGTCTTTGCTGCATCCGCCGCATCAGGTTCCTGTGCAGCGGCAGACTCCTGCTTTTGCTCCAGGCGACGTTGTATTTTATCGCAACTATCGAGGTTCACGGCGTTGGCTCGCGGGGCGCATTCTTCGCTGCCTCGGCCGCGCGATGTATTTGGTTTTGGGGGCCTCTGGTGAGGTGCGTCGGCATCTCAATCAGCTGCGCCTCTGTCGTCGCTCGGGTTCTGCCGCTCCCCGTCTGCTTTCAGCGACGGTGCCGTCCGGTCAGCGCCCTGGGGACCCATCTACTGGCTCGCCTCATCCCCAGGTGTTACCGACGATGCCTTCCATTTTGCCCGATGGCGACGCGCCGCCGCCGCCGCCGCAGCAGCAGCAGCAGCCGCCGCCGCCGCCGCTTGTTCTCCCGCCGCGCCGACCGCATTCGACGCTTCGTTGCAGCCGCCAGGCGCCTCCCAGGGTCACGCGCCGCCGATCGCTTCCCGTGACCAGCTGTCCGCCGCCATGGAACTCCCGCCCGCTCCGGACCACGTGACGTCATCGCGCGTCGGCTCCCCCGACGCAATGGAGGTCGACACTTCGGCCCCTCATGTTTCTTTACGGGCGCATACACCGCATGTTGACGTGCACCCTGGACTAGTTTTGCAGGCGTTTCCTAGCTCCCCTCGGACCGGATGGCCGGGTGCGGGTGGCACAGCCTCGCCTGTTGTTAGGCTCCCCACCTCATCGCATACGTCAACATGTGGTCCTCCCCACGGCGGGCGGAAGCCTTATTACACGACCGTTCGCCGATTTGCGGGGGAGGAATGTGGTGTCACCGCCAGACACCACACTTGCTAGGTGGTAGTTTAAATCGGCCGCGGTCCATGTAGTACATGTCGGACCCGCGTGTCGCCACTGTGATCGCAGACCTAGCGCCACCACCAAGGCAGGTCTCGTGACACGAGAGTGGACTCGGCCCCCAGTTGTACGAGAACCAAGCTACCGCCCAGTTGTACGAGAACCAAGCTACCGCCCAGTTGTACGCGAACCTAGCTATCGCCCAGTTGTACGAAGCCTTTCTCTCTCATTAGCCGAGAGACAGAATAGCCATCAGAAGTTAATGGCTACGAACTAGCAAGGAGCCATTTGTATCAGTGCCTATAGCTTACGAGTATTCAAGAGAGATGTATTCCAAGGAATAAATAAAAGTTAAGTAAAAAGCATCTACATACTTTTCTTCGTATTCATTTATAAGTTCTCATGTTCCAGACTTCACGCCCGTCTGCTGTATGCCGTGCACTATCGGCTACCGCGTAGTCAAGCTTTCTTTTTCAGCAATCCACATCACGGTGTCGGTCCAGCTACCGACACTACAACATCAATTTTCTTGTAACTGTGCCTCCATGCTGATCATTTATTAGTTTTTACGTTTTTTCATTCAAGACAGACAGACGTAAGTCAGTAATCCGTATCCACCACTATTTACACATTACATTAATAGATAATCTTCTGCGGAATAGGAGGAGTTACCAAAGAGAAACGTTTTCAGTTTAGTTCCAAATTTTACTTTCTGTGTGTCAGGCATTTTATATCAGTTGGTAAGTGATCAAACTTTTGGTTACAGCTTTGTTAACCTCTGTTTGTGCTACAGAAAACCTTAATGTGGCGGAACGAATGTCATTTATTTCTTCTCCTATTGTAATTATGTACGCCATTGTTCCTGTTGAAGTGCAGTGGACTATTCACAACAAACTTCATGAGGGAATATCTATACTGTGAAATGGGTAAATTGCTAGTCACACGCCGAGCACAAGACCGGCACATCGAAAAGAGTGTTCACCTAAGTTTTCAGCGAAAGCCTTCTTCAGAAAGGAAGCACAACAAAGATAGACTTTCGTACAATCATACACACGAAACCCACGCACACATCACTGCTGTCTACGGCTATTCTAGCCGGAACCTTTTTTTAAAGGGCAAGGAAATGTGTACAATGAGTACTAATTATCTGCGAGAGGAATTTAGGGCATCAGATGCTGCCCCAACAATCAGCGCTGTTACGTAACCTTTGTTGTGAGGGGACGAGAAGGTCATACAGTGTGGCTCGAATGTCAGAGCGTTTGCGACTTGTAAGGTAATTAAAACGCAGGAAAAAAGAGACAGAGTGGACAATGAATTAAGTAAGGCAAATCTAATGTGAAGTGACAGAAATAAAACCACTACAATAAAAATAAGTAAACAGTGCAACAACAATTCATGCATACAAAAAATGTTGCTTGAATTGATCCACTAACGAATGAAATGTGATTCTGTTAAACTTTAGATTACGGTCGGATCGATTAGTACGCCCATAAACGTGAGCTGATATTTCTGGTGAAACAACTACGTCTGCACACGATCAAAACACCCAACGCTATCGAAACTGGGCACTGGCACGTCAGAGTGACGTCAGGGGGAAGTATCATGGCGGTGAACTGTGGGGGAATGAATGAGGTGAAACTAATGTTTGGGCTAGTTAAGATAGCGGATATCAGTCTCATGTTTATGACGTTATTACACGTCGTTTCTTTTTTTGCCTACTTGGTCATACCTATTAAAAATTTAGAACAAATTTTCAGGATTATCGAATTGGGTTAGGAACCTGTATGGCTCTAGGAGAATTTTTTACTCCCTTTTAAGAAGTTTTATAAACAATAATAAGCGTAAGAGATACACAGTGCTCTGAAGGCTTTGAGAAATGTTATTAGTCATTCTTGCACTAAAAAATTAAGACCTTCTTGGTTGCTGAAGAAATTTTGAGAAATCGAGCAATTTTTGAAATCTCATATAAAACTTTATTACCATGCTCTGTTTTCTCAAATGGAACTCTTGCACTGGAGTAGGTTTATTTTTGTATCGTATTTCACGGCCCTACGCTTATTGTACCAAATAACCAGTACCAAAAATAAAGGTTCGAATTTTTCCTACAGTATTCAACTTACACGTAAGTTTATATTTGTAAACATTTCAGTTATAGTAGTTCTGTGGCTATATCTTGCATCATTTCTGTAGCAGCTTTGAGAATTAATTTCTGATAGTGACGAATAACATATACACACGTAAAATGAAACACCTATTCAGACATCTACTGAAATGTTATGACAGCTAATTAGCTAACCTTGCGGCACGATGTAGCCGACATTCCTGTCAGTTGGCAATACCCACAGTTTCAGTTATACACATATACTAAATTGATGTGTTTTTCTATCCGGTCTGGCGAATTCGGTACCAAGGTTTTTTTTTTTTTTTACATAAAGGCCTGTTTCACACGTATGCGGTTCCATTCGGTTCGGTTCGATTCCTTTTCAGTTGCAACCAGAAACGAATGAAACCCTTCCACACATACACGATCATCACACGTTTCATATTATGTTTTATTTTTTCTTCCGTACGCAGGCTCAGTAGTGATCATGGAGAGAAGTCAAATTGTTTCCATGTTGTTTCTCTATAGAAGAATAAAAAACAAAGGATGAGTGCTAGAATTCATTGAGAACACCCTATCGTCACGTTACGGCAGCAATTTGGAGCATTTTACACCATTTTCCCGAAGCGGGTAGAGCACGAAGACAAATTTTTTAATTACTTCAGGATGTCAGTGAAATCATTTGATGAATTACATTTGAAACTGAAGGATCGTCTTCAACGCCAAGATATATTTATGAGGGAATGTATTTGTAGTGTTGGCAGTTAGCCAACACTACGCAGACTAATTGAGAGAGGAGGCCGAAATGCACGCGCTAAACTCACGCAGGCTGGCGTGAGGTCTGAAACAGGATACGGAATGAATGCTATAAAGAAAAGTACGTTGCTGCTGGAATACTTAACTTTAATCCATTTGTATACATCGTTCTTGACGGTACTTATAAAGAATATAACTGTTAATGGCGCCTTCCTAGGTCGTAGCCATTTACTTAGCTGAAGGCTATTCTAACTATCTTCTCTGCAAATGAGCGAGGCTTCGTCAGTGTTGCATCGCTAGCTAAGTCGTCCGTACAACTGGGGCGAGTGCTAGTAAGTCTCTCGAGACCTGCCGTGTGGTGGCGCTCGGTCTGCTATCACTGACAGTGGCGACACGCGGGTCCGACATGTACTAATGGACCGCGGCCGATTTAAAGCTACCACCTAGCAAGTGCGGTGTCTGGCGGTAACACCACAGTATTCAACCGATTCAAATGCTGGCTGAAACTTCGAGGTAAGACAGTATAATTAACACAATTTTGAAAGAGTTTTTTTTTTTAATTTAGATTTTAATTTAAAACTGAAATAGCACAAGTTTACAAATAATAGGTCAGAGTAAATACAAGGAAAAGCGAAGTTAAGTGATGTTTTACAAATTGTGAAACGCCTGTCTTGAGTTGTCATCGGAAGATAACTGTGACAGTTCAGACCAAGGTTGTGTGAGTTCTCGTATAACTGAACAGCGGACACTTATGAATGAGGCGGCTTTAGGTACACTGACCCAAATGTGATGCGTATTTGGCTGGCTCTGTACTGATTAGGGACCATCGGTGGGGTAGCAGGTGAGGAGACCATCGGTGGAGTGCCAGATGAAGAGGTATGTGGAGTACCAGATGTAGACGGAAGATGGTGCCTGATTTTCTTTAGTGCTTTCGGCATCTCCATTTGAAAATCAAGTGTGTTAGATTCATCGTACTAAACAAGGGAAGGGAGTAATCTTCTAAGAAACGAAAGGCGGCGATTTAGTATTTCCTTCAGGGCTGCGATCAGTTCTAGTTCAAAAGAATCCCTTTTCCGTGTTTTTTTTTTTTTTTTTTTTTTTTTTTTTTTTTTTTTTTTTTAAGGCAGTTTGTTTGAAAGACGAGTCAGGTTTTCCAGCTGCTGCAGCATAACGTTGTACGCTTGGAACTGACTATAGGATTTTCATCATTTTCAGCAGTTGCATCCGCAACACCACCATCATTATCATCGATATTTTGTGAGAGAGTGTCTTCTGTTTCTCTTTCTTTAAATATTTGGTCCAGGAACTGCAACTGAGATGCATAAGTGTAGGTTTTTTGCTTTTGGCACACCTGCTCCCGATTTCTCCTTAGTTTTGCAAATTGATTTTCGACACGAGTCTCTCACTTGCGTCCACTTTGTCAGAACGTGTCTACCTGGAAAAAAATTTATTAATAACAAGACCTGTCAATCTCTCGTTCGTGTTTTTTTTTAACAACTTGCGTTACAATATTTTAAATAATTTTAATCAAGTGGTTTTTATGTTCTGTTGTAGGTATTTGGCAAGTGGGTGCACTATCTCAGATTTGCGTTACACCAATGTCGTCGCGATTTCGACTATAAGCAATATCGTCAGAGAGGTGCGTTGTGCAATCTGGACGTTATTACGTTTGGAAAGCCTTTCTGCTCCAGATAAGAAAAAATTGGAATCGGTTACCCAAAAATTTTAAACGATCGCTAATTCCCCGAACTGCTTGGGCGCCGTTGACGGGAAACATATGGAGGATCGTCAACCCTCTCAACTCGATGGATATAAAATACACTCCTGGAAATTGAAATAAGAACACCGTGAATTCATTGTCCCAGGAAGGTGAAACTTTATTGACACATTCCTGGGGTCAGATACATCACATGATCACACTGACAGAACCACAGGCACATACACACAGGCAACAGAGCATGCACAATGTCGGCACTAGTACAGTGTATATCCACCTTTCTCAACAATGCAGGCTGCTATTCTCCAGTGGAGACGATCGTAGAGATGCTGGATGTAGTCCTGTGGAACGGCTTGCCATGCCATTTCCACCTGGCGCCTCAGTTGGACCAGCGTTCGTGCTGGACGTGCAGACCGCGTGAGACGACGCTTCATCCAGTCCCAAACATGCTCAATGGGGGACAGATCCGGAGATCTTGCTGGCCAGGGTAGTTGACTTACACCTTCTAGAGCACGTTGGGTGGCACGGGATACATGCGGACGTGCATTGTCCTGTTGGAACAGCAAGTTCCCTTGCCGGTCTAGGAATGGTAGAACGATGGGTTCGATGACGGTTTGGATGTACCGTGCACTATTCAGTGTCCCCTCGACGATCACCAGTAGTGTACGGCCAGTGTAGGAGATCGCTCCCCACACCATGATGCCGGGTGTTGGCCCTGTGTGCCTCGGTCGTATGCAGTCCTGATTGTGGCGCTCACCTGCACGGCGCCAAACACGCATACGACCATCATTGGCACCAAGGCAGAAGCGACTCTCATCGCTGAAGACGACACGTCTCCATTCGTCCCTCCATTCACGCCTGTCGCGACACCACTGGAGGCGGGCTGCACGATGTTGGGGCGTGAGCGGAAGACGGCCTAACGGTGTGCGGGACCGTAGCCCAGCTTCATGGAGACGGTTGCGAATGGTCCTCGCCGATACCCCAGGAGCAACAGTGTCCCTAATTTGCTGGGAAGTGGCGGTGCGGTCCCCTACGGCACTGCGTAGGATCCTACGGTCTTGGCGTGCATCCGTGCGTCGCTGCGGTCCGGTCCCAGGTCGACGGGCACGTGCACCTTCCGCCGACCACTGGCGACAACATCGATGTACTGTGGAGACCTCACGCCCCACGTGTTGAGCAATTCGGCGGTACGTCCACCCGGCCTCCCGCATGCCCACTATACGCCCTCGCTCAAAGTCCGTCAACTGCACATACGGTTCACGTCCACGCTGTCGCGGCATGCTACCAGTGTTAAAGACTGCGATGGAGCTCCGTATGCCACGGCAAACTGGCTGACACTGACGGCGGCGGTGCACAAATGCTGCGCAGCTAGCGCCATTCGACGGCCAACACCGCGGTTCCTGGTGTGTCCGCTGTGCCGTGCGTGTGATCATTGCTTGTACAGCCCTCTCGCAGTGTCCGGAGCAAGTATGGTGGGTCTGACACGCCGGTGTCAATGTGTTCTTTTTTCCATTTCCAGGAGTGTATAAAGGATATTCGTCCATAGCTCTGATGGCGATAGCTGATAACGAATATCGATATTTTTTTGCGCTAATTTTGGAGCGTACGGGAAGGACGGTGACTAACATGTTTCAAAACTGTACACTGTGGCGATCTATTATTAACGGCACCATAGACCTACCTAGGGACGAGTGTCTTCCAGCCACACAGAACCCCAAAATGCCTCACTACCTCATTGGAGATGATTTTCTAATACCTAGTTTACATTAATACTTACGACAAGAATGATGTACTGTATTAAAATTTCATATGTATTTTAAATAAATGTCATTGGTTATTTTCTTAATTTTCGAATCATTTCGTTTTAAATGTCCTCAAACTCGCCGTGAGTTCACCCGCTACCCTAATGTGCTACATCTCTTATTCGACAAAAATGAATTCTTCAGTACTTACCCAATTCCATTTTTAGTGACGTCAGATACATCAAACTCATTAAAAATTTCAACAAAAACGTCTTTCCATGCATCCTGCGTCTTAAATTTATCCTTATATCTTCACAAGTTTTATACCACATCACTGGTTTAGATTGCACTGCAGAAATCAGCCAATCCAAATCAACATCTGGTAAATCACTCGTTTCATCAGGAAAATTGCGGCAACAACTGTAAAAAATGATGATAACAGATAATTAATAATTAAAGACATACACTCGCTATCAGGTTAACACTCAAAGTGAACCGTGCGTTTGTGAACGCCTTTACTGCTTTCTGTTCCTTGAACATGAGTTGTGACCTTACAGAAGCCTGATGAAACTTACTATGGTCCAGGGAGTATCAGCTGCTATACTGTTTCTTATACGTACCGAATACGTTTATCGGTAGACACCGAAAATGTACCGACCACTACGGCATCGCGTGCCCGTGAAACAGTTCTAAGGGATAATCGCTGCTTTCTGACTGCGAGAGGAAAGCTATGCGATCTGTGGCGCGTAGCGTTTCTCTCTGGATTTTGCTCATGGACAGATAACATGCTGCAGAAGTCTGGTACACGCTTTTGGTAGATGTGTTAGTGAATTATCGGCTGAGGTTAGTTCGGTGTACTGTCACAGTCAGCCATCTTGATAATTTTTGAAGTCTGGAAGTAACAATCTGCTAAAGTTGATAAATAGATAAATGCAAGATCACATATTGTATAGTAGGAACATACGAAAATACAGCATTCCTTAGTTGTGAGTAGGTAAATTTGGTTCCAATACCTAGTAATGCTGCATATAAGAACTCCTGTCGGTCAGCAGAAAAGACCCACGGACGATTACCGCCAATGCATGGACGAATTCCGATCGATCCATCACGAATATTCTAACATATTTCTGAATTGAAGCCTACGACGAAATGACCAGCGAGGGCACAGTCTTAACACAAACAGTAACGAAACGGCAAAAAGTGCAATCTTTTGACAGCGGAAACCATGCTACCGCTGTAAGTGGCTGACAAATGGTTCAAATGGCTCTGAGCACTATGGGACTTAACAGCTATGGTCATCAAACCCCTAGAACTTAGAACTACTTAAACCTAACTAACCTAAGGACAACACACAACACCCAGTCATCACAAGTGGCTAACATGTAACACAAGAAACAAACTGAGAACTTGCTATTTTTAAATACTGCTACTTCATATTTCCTAGTCACTAAACGTGTTGGTGAAGTTTTCAATATGATTAGGAAAACATAATTAAAGTAACATCCCAACTCCTGTTAATATCAAGCACAGACCGTTTGCAGCGTTACTCCCCTGGACAGAAGTCGGCATGGTGACTGTTGTGTTCTATCCCGATGCAATTTTTGTGTTTCGTCGTCAATGTGAAGGTCCAAGGGTTACAGTAAATATGCACTTGTGCCTCAGAAACTTCTACTGGAGTCCAAGGAATGGGTCCAAACACAGGCCGTTTGAAGCGATCCTCACGCGGACAGTCGTCGATACGGTGGCTGTTGTATTCAATCCCGATGCAATTTATTTGTTTCATCGTCACTGAGAAGGTCAAAGGTTACTGTAAACCTGCAGTGGTGCATCGGAAAGTACTACTCCACTGCAAGGAAAGATTTCAAGCACAGACCGTTTGCAGTGTTTCTCCATGGAAACAAGACGACATGGTGCCAGTTTTATTGAATACCGATGCAATTTCTGAAACTCATCGTCAATATGGTGTTTCAAGAGTTACAGTAAACGTGCAGTGGTACATCGGAAACTACTACTGGACTCCCAGCAAACATTCAAAACACAGCCCGTTTGAAGCGTTACTGCCCGGGACAGAACTCGGCATGGAGACTGTTATATTCTATCCCGATGGAATTTTTGTGTTTCGTCGTCAATGTGAAGGTCCATTGGTTACAGCAAATCTGCACTTGTCCCACGGAAACTTCTACTGTAGTCCAAAGAATGGTTCCAAACACAGACCGTTTGAAGTGATCCTCGCGCGGACAGTCGTCGGTACGGCGGCTGTTGTATTCAATCCCGATGCGATTTCTTTGTTTCATTGTCACTGAGAAGGTCAAAGGGTTACTGTAAACCTGCAGTGGTGCATTGGAAAGTACTACTGCACTGCAAGGAAAGATTTCAAGCACAGACCGTTTGAAGCGTCACTCCCCGGGACAGAAGTCGGCATGGTTGCTGTTGTATTCTATCCTGATCAATTTTTGTCTTTCGTCGTCAATGTGAAGTTCCAAGGGTTACAGTAAATCTGCACTTGTGCCTCAGAAACTTCTACTGGAGTCCAAGGAATGGGTCCAAACACAGGCCGTTTGAAGCGTTATCCACCCGGACAGTCGTCGGTACGGTGGCTGTTGTATTCAATTCCGATGCAATTTATGTGTTTCATCGTCACTGAGAAGGTCAAAGGCTACTGTAAACCTGCAGCGGTGCATCGGAAAGTACTACTGCACTGCAAGGAAAGATTTCAAGCACAGACCGTTTGCAGTGTTACTCCCCTGGAAACAAGGCGACATGGTGACAGTTTTATTGAATACCGATGCAATTTCTGTAACTCATCGTTAATATGGAGGTACAAGAGTTACAGTAAACTTGCAGTGGTACATCGGAAACTACTACTGGAGTCCCAGCAAACATTCCAAGCACACACTGTTTGAAGCGTTACTCCCCTGGACAGAAGTCGGTATGGCGACTGTTGTATTCTATCCCGATGCAAGTTTTATGTTTCGTCGTCAATGTGAAGGTCCAAGGGTTACAGTAAATTTTCACTTGAGCCTCGGAAACATCTACTGGAGTCCAAGGAATGGTTCCTAACACAGACCGTATGAAGCATTCCTCGCCTGGACAGTCGTCGGTACGATGGTTTTTGTATTCAATCCCGATGCAATTTCTTTGTTTCATCGTCACTGAGAAGGTCAAAGGCTACTGTAAACCTGCAGTGGTGCATCGGAATGTACTACTGCACTGCAAGGAAAGATTTCAAGCACAGACCGTTTGAAGCGTCACTCCCCGGGACAGAAGTCGGCATGGTTGCTGTTGTATTCTATCCTGATCAATTTTTGTCTTTCGTCGTCAATGGGAAGTTCCAAGGGTTACAGTAAACCTGCACTTGTGCCTCAGAAACTTCTACTGGAGTCCAAGGAATGGGTCCAAACACAGGCCGTTTGAAGCGTTATCCACCCGGACAGTCGTCGGTACGGTGGCTGTTGTATTCAATCCCGATGCAATTTGTTTGTTTCATCGTCACTGAGAAGGTCAAAGGCTACTGTAAACCTGCAGCGGTGCATCGGAAAGTACTACTCCACTGCAAGGAAAGATTTCAAGCACAGACCGTTTGCAGTGTTACTCCCTGGAAACAAGACGACATGGTGCCAGTTTTATTGAATACCGATGCAATTTCTGTAACTCATCGTCAATATGGAGGTACAAGAGTTACAGTAAACTTGCAGTGGTACATCCGAAACTACTACTGGACTCCCAGCAAATATTCCAAGAACAGACCGTTTGAAGCGTTACTCCCGTGGACAGAAGTAGGCATGGTAACTGTTGTATTCCATCCCGTTGCAATTTTTGTGTTTCGTCGTCAATGTGAAGGTCCAAGGGATACAGCAAACCTGCACTTGTGCCTCGGAAACTTCTACTGGAGTCCAAGGAATAGTTCCCAACACAGACCGTTTGAAGCGATCCTCGCCCGGTCAGTCGTCGGTACGATGGTTTTTGTATTCAATCCCGATGCAATTACTTTGTTTCATCGTCACCGAGAAGGTCAAAGGTAACTGTAAACCTGCAGTGGTGCATCGGAAAGTTCTACTGCACTGCAAGGAAAGATTTCAAGCACAGACCGTTTGAAGCGTCACTCCCCGGGACAGAAGTCGGCATGGTGGCTGTTGTATTCTGACCCGATCAATTTTTGTCTTTCGTCGTCAATGTGAAGTTCCAAGGGTTACAGTAAATCTGCACTTGTGCCGCAGAAACTTCTACTGGAGTCCAAGGAATGGGTCCAAACACAGGCCGTTTGAAGCGTTATCCACCCGGACAGTCGTTGGTGCGGTGGCGGTTGTATTCAATCCCGATGCAATTTCTTTGTTTCATCGTCACTGAGAAGGTCAAAGGGATACTGAAAACCTGCAGCGGTGCATCGGAAAGTACTACTGCACTGCAAGGAAAGATTTCAAGCACAGACCGTTTGCAGTGTTACTCCCCTGGGAACAAGGCGACATGGTGCCAGTTTTATTGAATACCGATGCAATTTCTGTAACTCATCGTTAATATGGAGGTACAAGAGTTACAGTAAATTTGCAGTGGTACATCGGAAACTACAACTGGACTCCCAGCATACATTCCAAGCACAGACCATTAGAAGCGTTTCTCCCGTGGACAGAAGTCGGCATGGTGACTGTTGTATTATATCCCGATGCAATTTTTGTGTTTCGTCGTCAATGTGATAGTCAAAGTGTTACAGTAAACCTGCAGTGGTGCACCGGAAACTGCTAGTGGACTGCCTTGAAATGTTCCAAGCACAGACCGTTTGAAGCATTACTCCCCTCGGCAGAAGACGGCATGTTGCGTGTTGCGCCCTCTCGTACACAAAATCTCTACCCAAGAATCCAATCGCAGTCCATCTGTAAAAAAATTTGTAGAAAATTACCTAGGCAGTGTTTCATTATCCCAGCGATAGAAGAGGTCTCACAGATTCCCAATTGGGTTTTATTCCGGTGAGACTCTTTGGCCAGGAGAAGACAAAAATTATCTTGGTGCTCCTAGAACCGTGCACGTGTACTGTGAGCTGTGTAAGACCTTGCATTGTCCTGATTTGTAGAGGCCTTCGCGCCGAGGAAAAGCAAATTGCATGTAGGGATGAATGTGGTCACCAAGGTCATAAGCGTACTTCTGTTGATCCGTCGTGCCTCCCAGAACGAAGAGATGAGCCAGGGAATGCTACGAAAACACTCCCCAAACCATAACGCTCGCTCTCCCGGACTGCACCCTGCCGACGATTGTTGCAGCTTTCCGACACTTCAGGCCACACATGCCAACCGTCATCTGTCCGGTGGATTATAAGAAGTGACTCATCTCAAAAGTCTACCTGCCGTCACTCAGTGGATGTACAGTTACGGTACTGGCGTATAAACTCTAGCCTTCGTCACGTATGAACAGCATTTACTATGTATGAACGCAGAGTCTCGCGGCGATAACATTGAATAAAATGTTCTCGGGTTTCCAACCGCGTCAATTGGTTAAAACCACACTAGCTTTCGGCTAAGCACTCCTTGGCCATTGTCAAGTGTTATGACTGCCAGTGGGCTGTTGGTGCGCCCTTATATACGCTAGCTGCCGGCTGTGACGTCACTGGTGCCCGTGACTTTGCCATATATGGGCTTGTTTTGAGTCGGTGTATTTTCGTTGGAGGCCTGAAGATTGATTTGATCTTGCGTCTTTTCAACAGGCGGCTTTTCTTGCCCGACACAGACCCACAGAATGACAGCAAAGCAAGTTTCTTTTCCTGCTCTTCGTCGGTGGCCTTATTCTGACATTTCCCAGAAATCACTTCTTTCATTTGATGGGTGCTGTAGACGTTATTCCTGAGCCACCTACGCAAGGTTTTGGGAATAACGGCTACAGCACCCATCAAATGAAACAAGTGATTTCTGGGAAATATCAGAATAAGGCCACCGACGAAGAGCAGGAAAAGAAACTTGCTTTGCTGTCATTCTGTGGGTCTGTGTCGGGCAAGAAAAGCCGCCTGTTGAAAAGACACAAGATCAAATCAATCTTCAGGCCTCTAACGAAAATCCATCAATTACTGATACAAGTTAAAGAAGCTGTAGGTCTCAGAACACCTGGAGTCTACGAAATACCTTGTGAGTGTGGCCAGAAGTACATCGGACAAACAGTGCGCACTGTGGAGCAACGCAGGAAAGAACTTGTGAGGTATTATCGCCTACGCTATCCAGAGAAATCTGTGTTAGCTGAGCATGCGTTAGAAAACGGTCACCACATAAAATCTGGCGAAACCTCTTGTAAGTAGGCCTACTAAGGTAAATACATTGTTTGTTCTCTATAAAAATCTTTCATTTGCTAACTATGCCTATCAGTAGTTAGTGCTTTCCGTAGTTTGAATCTTTTATTTAGCTGGCAGTAGTGGCGCTCGCTGTATTGCAGTAGTTCCAGTAACGAAGATTTTTGTGAGGTAAGTGATTTGTGAAAGGTATAGGTTAATGTTAGTCAGGGCCATTCTTTCGTAGGGATTTTTTGAAAGTCAGATTGCGTTGCGCTAAAAATATTGTGTGTCAGGATAAGC
Source organism: Schistocerca piceifrons (assembly GCF_021461385.2). Classification (NCBI taxonomy): domain Eukaryota; kingdom Metazoa; phylum Arthropoda; class Insecta; order Orthoptera; family Acrididae; genus Schistocerca; species Schistocerca piceifrons. The sequence continues at coordinate 117,126,586 of NC_060138.1, forward strand.
ACAGTCTTGTATAATTGTTCAAAGGGGACGTTTCACTCTGTCGTGGCTCGCACTAACGGCTTCTGAGATAGTTTCATAAAGGAAGCTATTGAAATAAAAATTACCACAAACACCCTGAATAGAGACAGTGGCTTACAGCTCAGCGCTGCATGGGATCCAGCGATCGCGCGGTTGAAGAGGGCACATCCAACGCCGACCCAAAACATGCCCATATATGGCAATGTCACGAACACCAGTGACGTCACCGCCGGTAGCTAGCGTATATAAGGGCGCACCAACAGCCCACTGGCAGTCATAAAACATGACAATGGCCAAGGAGTGCTTGGCCGTAAGCTCGTGTAGTTTTAACCAATTGATGCAGTTGGAAACCAGAGAACATTTTATTCAGCAGTTAGTATGGTGCACAAACCGGGTGCGGCTGCGGAAGCGGAATCCCATAAACAGCAACCATTGCTGAAAGGTCGTTGAGGACACACTGCTGGTAACTACTTGGTTCATCTGGGCAGACAGTTGCTCAACAGATGCACTTCTATTCGCTCGTACAAATTCCCGCAGCGGTCGTCCACCCCTCTCATCTACGGCGCGTGGTGTATCGCAAGTGGCTCGGCACCAGTTTTAGATAGCGCCATTTGGAACGCACGGTATACTTTAGCCCTGGCGACACCCCAACAATGCTTCCACACTTGGCACGGAAGCGAATGATGAAGCCATTCTGAATGCCAGAATCATTGCATTTCCGCATTACGACAACGACTGCATTTTCTTTTGTGTCTCCCCGAGACGCTTTGTATACCGTCCACGGCTAGTGCTGCCAGCTGCCGTTAGAGAGAGACTATTTCACGTTGGCGGAGGTCACATTAATGTGACTGGACCGTCTAGTCTGTCCCAGGACAAAGAAGTTGGGAACAAGAGAAATCTCATTCTAGGGAGAAACAAAATCTACTTACAATAGTATATATATGTTGTTGTTGTTGTTGTTGTTGTGTTCTTCAGTCCTGAGACTGCTTTGATGCAGCTCTCCATGCTAATCTGTCCTGTGCAAACTTCTTCATCTTCTAGTACTTACTGCAACCTACATCATTCTGAACCCGCTTAGTGTATTCATCTCTTGGTCTCCCACTACGATTTTTACCATCCACACTGCCCTCCAATGCTAAATTTGTGATCTAATCTTCAGCATTCTTCTGTAGCACCACATTTCGAAAGTTTCTATTCTCTTCTTTTCCAAACTATTTATCGTCCATGTTTCACTTCCATACATGGCTACACTCCATACAAATACTTTCAGAAACGACTTCCTGACACTTAAATCTATACTCGATGTTAACGAATTTCTCATCTTCCGAAACGCTTTCCTTGCAATTGCCAGTCTACATTTTATATCCTCTCTACTTCGACCATCATCAGTTATTTTGCTCCCCAAATAGCAATACTCCTTTACTACTTTAAGTGTCTCATTTCTTTTTTTGATGTTCATCTTATATCCTTCTTTCAAGACACTATTCATTCCGTTCAACTGCTCTTCTAAGTCCTTTGCTGTCTCTGACAAAATTACAATGTCATCGGCGCACCTCACAGTTTTTATTTCTTCTCCATGGATTTTAATACCCACTCCGAATTTCTCTTTGATTTCCTTCACTGCTTGCTCAATATACAGATTGAATAACATCGGGGAGAGGCTACAACCCTGTCTCACTCCATTCCCAACCACTGCTTCCCTTTCATGCCCCTCGACTCTTATAACTGCCATCTGGTTCCTGTACAAATTGTAAATAGCCTTTCGCTTCCTGCATTTTACCCCTGCCACCTTCAGAATTTGAAAGAGAGTATTCCAGTCAACATTGTCGAAAGCTTTCTCTAAGTCTACAAATGCTAGAAACGTAGGTTTGCCTTTCCTTTATCTAGTTTCTAAGATAAGTCGTAAGGTCAGTATTGCCTCACGTGTTCCAATATTTTTACGGAATGCAAACTGATCTTCCCCGAGGTCGGCTTCTACCAGTTTTTCCATTCGTCTGTAAAGAATTCGCGTTAGTATTTTGCAGCTGTGACTTATTAAACTGATTGTTCGGTAATTTTCACATCTGTCAGCACCTGCTTTCTTTGGGATTGGAATTATTATATTCTTCTTGAAGACTGAGGGTATTTCGCCTGTCTCATACATATTGCTCACCAGATGGTAGAGTTTTGTCAGGACTGGCTCTCCCAAGGCCGTCAGTAGATCTAATGGAATGTTTTCTCCTGTCATCAATTAAATTCAATATTTCTTTTGTTACCCAAGAATTTCTACTAGCCCTCGTCTTTTTACCTACTTGATCCTCTGCTGCCTTCACTTCTTCATCCATCAGAGCTACCCATCCTTCTTCTACTGTATTTCTTTCCCCCACTCCTGTCAATTGTTCCCTTATGGTCTCCCTCTGGTTTAGTCAGTTTATCCAGGTCCCATCTCCTTAAATTCCCACCTTTTTGGAGTTTCCTCAGTATTAATCTACAGTTCATAACCAATAGATTGTGGTCAGAGTCCACATCTGCCCCTGGAAATGTCTTACAATTTAAAACAGTCTTGAAGGCTTGTAAGGGTCTTGCAAGGTGAGTGTGCTGAGAAATAACGGTTAAGAAAAAGTTTAAATACGTGGTGGCGTTTCTAGTTAATTGGCATTGAAGTTAGCCAATCAGTCTGTTGCGAACGTTAATTCATGCGGCCATCAGAGGCGGTCTCGTCGAACGTTTCCTTCGTTTGGACTCCTTAAACTGAAAATCTGAGGGATATAAAAATTGGAAGTGGGACGGTAGTAAGCATTGAACACGGGTCAAAGGCTGAGAAATGCTTTGAGAAATATGGACACTAATTACATCTGGCGGGCCGCTTTAATTTGCGCGTGCAACTGCCTGATTGGTTAACTTCAATTTTAATTAATTGGGAAACAGCACAACGTATTGACATTTTTCTAAATAATCATTTCTCTGTTCAACCTACCCTGTAACAGCCGTAAAAGCTTTTCAGATTATTTCTGACCCCACCATGTATAAGAGAACATCACTATTTCGTGAAAACCACATGGATTCTGACCTTATTAACCACATGATTGTAAAAGAAAGGTCTTGCTGATTACTAAATCCGCGTGGCAATATACATTTCCAGTTTACAAAGATAAATTTTTATCTAAAATGTTCCGGGCCTACCACATATTTTAGTATAACTAATTTCGAAACATTCATGAAATACTTAAGCGAGAAGCGGCCTCACTACTGACATTACTGTACACATAAAGAAAAGTGGTAAGAAACTCCAACTAACGTCTTGGCACGCTAATTCACGGAAATAATTATATGATGAACGATTTATATGAAGAAAAAGCAAGGCAGTGCAACAAATGACTTAGTTGGTGAAGGCTATGTGGGCTTGGGAGAAGTGGCACTCAGGAAAATGTATTAATTATTTTCACAAGTGAGATTACAAACTACAGAGCAAATAGTTAATCTGAGATGATATCTGTAATAACAAAACTAATACAAAGTTAATGCTGACCCTGTCGCGCAAGCTCCTCGAGGCATGGACTCATATTCCCCACATTGTAATGTTGTTACATTAATTCGTTATGAAAGCGGTGCTGATAGACAATAAAAGCGGTTTAAAAGCTGTGAGCTGTCTGGGGAAGTTAACCTTGCATTACTGCGCAACTGTTTCACCAGGTATCCAGTCTAGCTTACCAAATTCCCAACCAGACTAACATTAATTATAATCTTTTAATAGTCATACGGCAACCGGTGATATATACATATAAAAAGAATTTAAATAAAAAGAAATAAATCAGTTTATACCTGGAAATTTATTTTAACATTGATCATTGAAATTTCAGCATATTAATCTTGATTCATAACTGAACTGGGGCCTTATTTAGGATTGTGAAAATGTGAGTTTGTAATCTTACAGAACACATCAAATATGGAGCATTCATAAAATATGGAGCATTCATAAAATAACACACGAAGAACGTTGAAAAATATGCATGAGGAAATTAACCACAACCAACCGATTCAATTTTCACCCAAAGAAGTTACATTCGTAGCGCAATCCTGTCCGTCACGTAATTACCACACACTGGTATACTAAAGTCATACAAACTCTCTGTGAAATCTTCCCGAAAAGAATAGCTGAGGGCTACTTTGATGATTACACCACATGCTTCACGTGGTCAGCTTGGTTTACACAAAGAGTGTAACTCCACAATAATTTTGATAATTAAAACAAATTAGATCGAAAAGCAATTTACAAAAGAAAAACCTCGAACTGGTTACTATCGTCTTACTATCAACCTGATGGGTCAAACAATTGTATAAGCACGTGGTACTGGTCTCACAAAGTACACCCCACGTGGGTTGAACATAAAGAAAAGTTACTATATTGAAAAATATTGTCAAGACGAGACGTTATAATCTCACGCACATTCGCATTTAAGATTGATGGTCTTAGTTAGAGTTACTGATCAACACGTGGTTCCACTTTACTCACAAAGTAGTGACAAAGCAACTACCGGAATATATTCTGAACTTCACACTCGAATTACACAGCGTTGCAATTTTAGATAACATTAGATATTTTAGAGTAAACCTGAAATAAAGGTGATTAAATTTTCAGTTAGGCTGATCTTAAGAAATCCATTGTCCTACGGACTTAGCAGACACGCGCTTAGCCGGAGATCTTACCACTTCAGACGCTCGCCACGGACAGACTGACATGCTGGGCTCCTACCGAGCGTGGTTCACAAATACAAACGGAAGTGACCAGAGAGGCAGCTCCCTATACCAACATGACAAGGGACGGACAGGACCATACTAAGAATAGAAACCTCTCTGCTTTTAGAAAGCGTAGCTACCTGTTCCGACGTTGGTCCTACTGTTCTCTAGCAGACAGGCTTGTCTGCTACCATCCAGCATGCAACTAGAAATACATTTGCTCATTCATCCTCTCACACAGAAGGGAAGGGGGATGACAGTATCTTATCATATACAGTATATAAAAGAAAGCAGATGTAGGTTCCATATGAGACCGTGTGACATAATTACATATAAACTGTGTTTTAAAGTGTAGTAGTGTGACAGATCGTTCTTGTTTATGTGTAAAAGTAACACGTTCCACTGCTCAGTCTCGTCCCAGATAGTCAGAAACACCACAGTAAATTTAGAAGAGGAATTTATGCCGTAAATGACAACATATTTAACAAATTAACATGAAAGGAATCCAACAGAGACCTTTCAACATACTCCAGCAGTTGTTGCCTCTCGCGGCATCTTGCATACAAGTTTATCAGCCAGTGGCTCTCTATGCAAACGTTTCAGCTAAGCTGTCTACGTGACTACCCAAGATAAAACACTTCTCTTTTGGTCACAGGTTATCTACAATTCGGTAAACATCTGTGATCAGCGCGCAAGACAGAGTTGGCGCAAAAGCTGTCACTACACTCCCACACCAATTACAAACGTGATATTAAACTATCTGATCAGAGTAACCGGCCCGCTATTAGTGGATATTAATACGGCGTGATGTCCACCTTTTGCCTTTATAATGGCTTGAACTCTGCTGGGGACACTTTCAATGAGGTGCCTGAATGACTGTGGAGGAATGGTAACTCATTATTCCTCAATAGCCGAAACCAGAGTAAAATGGTTCAAATGGCTCTGAGCACTATGGGACTTAACTACTGTGGTCATCAGTCCCCTAGAACTTAGAACTAAAACCTAACTAACCTAAGGACATCACACACATCCATGCCCGAGGCAGGATTCGAACCTGCGACCGTGGCAGTCGCGCGGTTCCGGACTGCGCGCCTAGAACCGCTAGACCACCGCGGCCGGCGAAACCAGAGTAGGTTGCAGTGTCTGACGTTGGTTTGTCCTCCCACTGGGTTCTAGTCGATGCTCTCGTGACCTTATCTCGTATCTACCGCGTAATGACATGTTAATCTGGAGTTGCCAATGTTAGTGGTAGAAAGTGGCCGGACGTCCTTCCTGTCGCTGTTGCCACCCTTACTCAACCTTTTCACCCCCGTGGACGGAATTTGTGTACATTGTCTGTGTTTTACCCCATGTGAACGTTTGAATATGTTTTATAAATGTGGGTACGGATATGGTATTGACCTAATCGGATGTGGGAAACCGCCTAAAACACACATCCAGGCTGCTCGGCACACTAACCCTTGCTATTAATCCGCCGGGCGGATTCACTGAGGGGTGACGCGGCTGCCAGAATCCTTGAAGCACTGCGCTGAAGAGTACAAAAGTCATAGTTGGACCATTTCAGGAATTTGATTATCCACAAACCGTTGCCGCACAGTTGTTGCTTTCTGACAGGCTACATTGTGATGCTATTCGTAAGATAATTTTCTACGAACTGTTCCTTACCGTATTCACTACATAATGCCTTAAAATGTGTTCGTATCTTTACGCATTTAACATTTTCTTAAGCACAATATGGATACCACACCAACATCACAAGAAGCAGCCACATACTGTACCATTACCTCCTCCATACTTCACTGTTGGCACTACACCTGATGGCAGGTAACGTTCTCCAGGCACTCACAAAACCTAACCCTTCTGTCAGATTGCAAGAGGGTGTACCAGGTTTTCGAGTCCGGCGAGCAGTCCAGACGCTCATTGACACTTAAGACTGGAGAATGTTCAGCCAGTCAGTCCGTTAACGTGGAGATGGCTAACTGGAAGTTTGAAAGAGTTATGGAACTCGGCCGGGAAATAGTCAAACAAAGTCAAGACTTGAATAAATATACTCTTTTAACTGCTCATCAGAGTACGAATTGGATAATGACTTGAATGAAAGTACGCCTGATGATGGACCCACAGGGTCCGAAATGCATCGCGTACTTAATAAAACACGAAGATTTGTGACTGAAGGCGGTTTTTAATTCATAACTCCAGTAGAAAGTATATTAGACGTGATAGCAAGAAGCCGGCCGTGTGGCCGAGCGGTTCTAGGCGCTTCAGTCCGGAACCGCGCGACTGCTACGGTCGCAGGTTCGAATCCTGCCTCGGGCATGGATGGGTGTGATGTCCTTAGGCTAGTTAGTTTTAAGCAGTTCTAAGTCTAGGGGACTGATGACTTCAGATGTTAAGTCCCATAGTGCTTAGAGGCATTTCAACCATTACGAGAGATTCCTTCTGGTGATTGCATGCGAATTTTTACAATCAACGATCGTCATGCTTGGTGGTTCCTGTCCGTTAATACGTGAGGTCTGGCTGATTTTGGTTTAGCTCGATTGTTCCTTCGCTTTTCCAGTTCGCACTCACATCACCGATAGTCGACTAGGGCACCTTTACAAGGGTTGAAATGTTCATGATGGATCTGTTACTCGGGTGACATCCAGCGACTAGTCTACGTTGGATGTCATGGAGCTGTCGACCCATTCTGCTTCTCTACTGACAACGCAATACACCCTGTCCCCATTTATGGTTATGGGTCCGTCTCTCGTCTCATCTACTTATCAATTCCGCACCAGATCGGGGTGTACAGACAGTTTTGATCAGATACTGCAGACAGAATGCTAACATCTAACGTAAAAATCTGATTATACGTTATTATTGAGTCAGTTCTAGACTGTAGGAACATTTCGCCAGGAAGTATACGTGGGTAAATCTGTGCGTGATCCGTCGGATTACGAGGTGCGAAATTTAAATAAACAGGGCTGACTGCTCTGGCAGCACCAGGGATCTAACCCCAGTTAACATCAAGCTGAACTGTGTTTGCATGGCCGGCCGCTGTGGCCGAGCTGTTCTAGGCGCTTCAATCCGAAACCGCGCTGCTGCTACGGTCGCAGGTTCGAATCATGCCTCGGGCATGGATGTGTGTCATGTCCTTGCGTTAGTTAGGTTTAAGTAGTTCTTAGTGTAGGGAACTGGTGACCTCAGATGTTATGTCCCATAGTGCTTAGAGCCATTTGAACCATTTTTGGGTTTGCATGACACACACAGGTGCGTTATTAAATGCTGTTTCATTATTATGTCCAACCATCGGCGCTGGAGAGTGGTCTCCTGGCAACCCATAATGAGGTTTTTTTTTCAGAGAACGATGTAACATCTCCTACATTTTGCGCCTTCCACATTGGTTATAAATTATGACGCAATTTTTTACTAAAACGTTAAGTTCTAAAGCAAGAGTAACTTCCGAGTGATATTAAGTAAAGTCACAGCTCACTATCAAATGTATACTTGACGGTACAATATATGGCCGTGGCTGAAATGTGAATAAGACGCCGTGTTACGCACGGGCCAATCGCATAACGGGATAGTCATCTGCCCATAAAGGTGAACAACACTATGAGTATAGTAGGAGGATTAACACTTTTTTTGCGCTCAGTCTAGTGGCATAACCTATAAAAACAGGCATAAACCTTCGAAAGTTCATTCGTAGCATTGCAGAGTTGGTGATTTGGAGTCAAGAGCGCAAGAACTGTGAAAATGTAGGCAGCTGAAGCATAATGCCATCAGAGCTCCACGGCAATAGTCTGCGGACCGTTAGGCAATTTCCTAGAGGCACCGTTTGATTTATATCTGGCTAAGTGCACTTTTTTTGCAACTTTTCTAATTTGTTTAATCAGTAGAAATCGCGAAATTAATAGAACGAATAGTTCACTGTGTAAAATAAATTCAGCCTCCAAAAGGGCATCTTTGCCACTTATCATCCCGTCCAAAGGCGTTGATCTTCTATGGACGTCTTCAGTCTGTGAGGGAGGGATCCTATGACTTGGTTAATAAATCCCTCACTCTTTGCCACCTCCTCCCAGACAGCTAGGACGGCGTTCCAAAGGTCATCGCCGGTTCCTGGCGCGGGGGCAGGCCAGTTTTCTCGAGTGATTCGTTTCGTCTCTGCACAAATGTTTTCAGTAGCGTTTTGGACTGTTGCTGTAACAAGTCAATCAAAAAGACAAAACCTCATCATGATGGGACCATAACAGTACTCATGATGTGGGCATATTAGACAGCATCGTGTCAGCCACCTGTCCCCTGAAGCACGGAAACAGATCCAGCCACAAACTGCCACAGAAAAATGCCCTGTGCAAGATGACTCATGGCTATATTTGGTGTCGAAAGGAGCACATTACGACCTATATACCTGTATTGGACACCGTCATTCGCTGAGGATAATACCTATTCATCGCGAAACACCGCTTTCCGCCAGTGGCGATTGACATAGTCCTTGGCTAACGGTAACAGGCAGAGTCGATGAGCGCACATTTCCAAAGTAGACAAGGATTTTGTCGTGACGTGTTGACAATTTCGTTTCCTGGACAGGTGTTGTTACCCGCCATAGACGATATCCCACACGCCTAATGCGACCCTCTTCAACTGTCGGCGGTCTCTGCCAGTCAACAGACGAGGTCCGCCTGTAAGCTTTTGTACTGTACGTATCGCTTCACTTTCCCACTTCAGTATCATATCGGAAACAGTGGACCTATGGATGTTTAGGAGAGTGGAAACCTCGCGTACAGACGTATGACGCGAGTGACACCCAATCACCTGACCACGTTCGAAGTCGTTGAGTTCCGTGCAGCGCCCCATTCTGCTCTCTCACGATGTCTAATAACTACTAAGGTCGCTAATATGGAGTAGCTGGCAGTAGGTGACAGCGTAAAGCACCTAATATGAAAAACGTATGTTTTTGGGGGTTTAATTAGAAGGAAGGTCAGCGATGGCCGTAAGTTTGATGGTTTATTGACAGCAAAATCGATTTTCGATCACATAATGATCATCTTCAGTGCTTTAGCCTACAAATTAACAAATTAAAGCTCGTAGGCACTGGTGTCAAGTTATTATCAGTAACCAAAGCAATGAAACGATCACAATTTTTGGGGGTGTTCCGATACTTTTGATCACATAGTGTATCTACGTTTTTGTGTTGTTGTGTTGTTCTTTCTTTCTTTTTTTTTTTTACTGGCGACACATTTCAAAAGAAGAAAAAGAAGAGAGAAAAGGAGCCCACACGAACAAATTCAGAAAGGTACAAGATTCAAGCCGATAAGTTGGAAAAACAAATACTTTTGTGAGAGAATCGAAGTATTTTTAGAAACTTAAGGCGCGTTGTAAATATCCGCGAGTGACACTCTTGTAAGCTTCGAAGTTAAATCTTCGTTTACTAATATCCCAAAAACAGATGCTATGGAGGTCATAGGGGAGAAAGTTATTCCAGATGTGTGTGGCCTGACTGTATTATACCTACTTTAAACATAAAGCAGAATTTTATGAAGAGTTTAAGTGGCAATAACAGCGTAGAATCGGAGCTAAATTCCTTAAAAGACACACTGAAGTCCGACGGCTACGGAAGTTTGTCTATAGATGAGAGAAAAATTACTAATTATGCTTACAAAGAGAACGAGGAACCGCCTTCTCACATTGTTCGATTACCGTTTCGTTTGTGCAGGTGCTGACCACCTCAGCAAAATTGTTCAAATAAATAGTATACAGACCAGTTTTTCTAGCTAACGAAAAATAAAAGATTTTTTCTGGTGCAAAACGGACTTACTTGATTACCGCCACATTTCTGGAGTCCGTGAAGTGACATGTGGCTATGGTAAAGTATATATATAGGCGAAACTGGAAGGACAGTAAAATAATATTACGAAGCATGAAAGCCGCAGGTGGTTAAAACAAAGTGTGAAATCTGCTAGCCAAGGATTGCGACATTTGTAGAAGGACGGTCCGGTAAGCAGTTGAGATTTCCAAGAACGAATATAACTTCAAAAGAATAGACTGCTGTAGGCTTTCAGCTTCGTGGCATCCTTCCAACAAGAAAGTAAATACGCAGCTACAGTGCAGGAGGAAAACAAACATCGAACAGAAAGCCGCCTCTGCGATACAATAGGAGTTTGAAAAAATAATTCGCGTATAACGATAGTCTAGTTGGCAGAGAAGGGAACTACAAATTCTGAAATTGAGGTCAGGAGCAGACAAAATTATCCACAAGGAAAATGAGTCACTCTACCGTGTAACCCTATCATCGATAAAGACAGAACACAACATAATCTAGAAATTCAAGTTAGACAATAGAAGTCTAATATCAAAAGCGAAGTACTGCAACATTTCTATGAGTAGACGAGAAATCCTGAAGCCCAAAGAACTCTCTCAGCGGAGAGAGTATAGGATATACACTCCTGGAAATTGAAATAAGAACACCGTGAATTCATTGTCCCAGGAAGGGGAAACTTTATTGACACATTCCTGGGGTCAGATACATCACATGATCACACTGACAGAGCCACAGGCACATAGACACAGGCAACAGAGCATGCACAATGTCGGCACTAGTACAGTGTATATCCACCTTTCGCAGCAATGCAGGCTGCTATTCTCCCATGGAGACGATCGTAGAGATGCTGGATGTAGTCCTGTGGAACGGCTTGCCATGCCATTTCCACCTGGCGCCTCAGTTGGACCAGCGTTCGTGCTGGACGTGCAGACCGCGTGAGACGACGCTTCATCCAGTCCCAAACATGCTCAATGGGGGACAGATCCGGAGATCTTGCTGGCCAGGGTAGTTGACTTACACCTTCTAGAGCACGTTGGGTGGCACGGGATACATGCGGACGTGCATTGTCCTGTTGGAACAGCAAGTTCCCTTGCCGGTCTAGGATTGGTAGAACGATGGGTTCGATGACGGTTTGGATGTACCGTGCACTATTCAGTGTCCCCTCGACGATCACCAGTGGTGTACGGCCAGTGTAGGAGATCGCTCCCCACACCATGATGCCGGGTGTTGGCCCTGTGTGCCTCCGTCGTATGCAGTCCTGATTGTGGCGCTCACCTGCACGGCGCCAAACACGCATACGACCATCATTGGCACCAAGGAAGAAGCGACTCTCATCGCTGAAGACGACACGTCTCCATTCGACCCTCCATTCACGCCTGTCGTGACACCACTGGAGGCGGGCTGCACGATGTTGGGGCGTGAGCGGAAGACGGCCTAACGGTGTGCGGGACCGTAGGCCAGCTTCATGGAGACGGTTGCGAATGGTCCTCGCCGATACCCCAGGAGCAACAGTGTCCCTAATTTTCTGGGAAGTGGCGGTGCGGTCCCCTACGGCACTGCGTAGGATCCTACGGTCTTGGCGTGCATCCGTGCGTCGCTGCGGTCCGGTTCCAGGTCGACGGGCACGTGCACCTTCCGCCGACCACTGGCGACAACATCGATGTACTGTGGAGACCTCACGCCCCACGTGTTGAGCAATTCGGCGGTACGTCCACCCGGCCTCCCGCATGCCCACTATACGCCCTCGCTCAAAGTCCGTCAACTTGCACATACGGTTCACGTCCACGCTGTCGCGGCATGCTACCAGTGTTAAAGACTGCGATGGAGCTCTGTATGCCACGGCAAACTGGCTGACACTGACGGCGGCGGTGCACAAATGCTGCGCAGCTAGCGCCATTCGACGGCCAACACCGCGGTTCCTGGTGTGTCCGCTGTGCCGTGCGTGTGATCATTGCTTGTACAGCCCTCTCGCAGTGTCCGGAGCAAGTATGGTGGGTCTGACACACCGGTGTCAATGTGTTCTTTTTTCCATTTCCAGGAGTGTATAAGAAGCGTAGCTGAGAAGCTGAAAAGATAGGTCGCCGGGAATACGTGGCATATCACCTACATTTTACATCAGTTATTGGGATATTTTTCACGAAGAGCTATTTGACATATTGTACGACGCATGGAATGTATAATAATCTCCTTTACCACAGTATCACTTGATGATATGCCGAATATGGTCAGACAGCTAACGCAATGAGCTGATGAAACTCGTTGGATAACGATATGCCCATATACAAATGGCGGCAGTAGCGTACACATAAGGTGTAAAAGTGCTGTGCACTGCGGAATGGCAGTTAGTTTGTTATGTGAAACTTACAGCTAGTTTTTTGACAGACAGAAAGATTATTGTTACAGTAGAGGGCCAATCGTGTGATGCCTGACTGGCGCAGGCGGGGCTGCCTCAGGGATCCGTTTTATTCCCAGTGCTGTTTAATCTCTATGTCAATGACGTGCCAACTGCCACAGGGGTACAAATTACGCAGTCTGCCGATGATACGGGTTGTCTCACCAGCGGCAGACATTTTCACGCCAGCAGTTGACTCCTTCATTGCCAACTCGATGCCTCAGACGCTTGGTGTAAGACCAATAAAGTGCAACTGAATCTCGCCAAGACGACAGCCATCTATTTCAGCAAGATACATCCCTCAATGCCTGCCAACTTGAGACTGCATGGGCGTGATATCTCCTGGGGGGAGAATGGTGGGTCACCTGGGGGTCACTTTGGACAAACAGTTCTTTCTCCATAAACAAGTTGACATCTCCAGGCATGGCCCAGAAACTCCTCCCTCTTTCGAAGAGTGCCGACATCAGTACCACAGCAAAGTTGCGATGCTCTCTAAGATATTGCATGGCAGCTCGGTCTGTGGTCGTGCCAGTCCAACACAAATTGGCCGTCTACAAATTTTAGAAAAAAATGGTATTCAGGTGGATACATCGTGCCAGCCGCTACACTCGCATCATTGAATTGCACACTGCCCTCCATATGGATACGGTAGTAGAAGCAGTTCGCAAAAGGACGACGACCTTGCACGACAACGTAACTCTGTGTACTACATAAGAACTCTGGGCAGGAGAACACCCCTCCCATGGCATCAGTATAAGGTACCACGATTCAAGGTACTATGACATACTAACCCATTCCACCCACTGACGGTATCTTGCGGACCGATATACAGCCCTGGGAACTTGACCCCAAACGTTTATTCGTAATAAACTGGACCTAAGCACCTAATTACCTTCCACCATGAAGTCTGGCTAGTCGTCGACTATTTACTTAAAAAAAAAAAGAGGAGGAGGAGGGGAGGGGAGGGGGGACGCCTCATTTAGGAAATCATTAGGGAAGTTCATATTCCGAGACCCACAGTGTCGAGAGTGTGGCGATAATGCTACATTTCAGGCATTAACTCTCACCACGGACAACACAGTGGCCGACGTCCATTCACTTAACGACCCAGAAGAGCGAAGCTCGCTTAATGTTTTCAGTGTTAGCAGACAACACATGAAATAACAGCAGAGAAGAACCATGTCGGTTGGACCGTAGACAACTGAAAAACCGTGGCTTGATGGGCTGAGTCCTAGTTTCAGTTTATACGAGCTGATGGAAGGATTCATGTGTGGAGCAGATCCCGTGAACCCAGGGACCCAAGTGGTCAACAAGGCACGGTGTAGGCTGGTGCTGGCTCCATAATGGTGTGGGCTGTGTTTACATGGAATGGACGGGTTCCTCTGGTCCAGCTGAACTTATCATTGACTAGAAATGCTTATGTTCGGTGTAACCTCCCCCACAAAAATTTATGTCTAATCTTACTCAAATGGAAATGCACCTAGAGCTAAGTGTAACCTCCCCCACAGTTATTTTGATAGTCAATATTTGAATGTTAACATCAATACAACCTAATGTAACCTCCCAGCAAATAAATTTAATGACAATGACAATTAAATAACAATTAGCAATCTGACCCAGGTATAAGCTGCCCACAAAAATGTAAGTCAATTCAATAAAAAAAAATGAAATCTCAGTGACAATGAAAACGCAAACATACCGAAATGTCGATCTTAGGCCCTGATTAAACTTAAATTCTTACCTCAGTAAAACTGCATCTGCTCTTATTTTTCGCCATAGCTTGGAGGAAATTCATTGCAAAAATTTTAAATTTAAGGGAAACTTTTCTTTAAGGAATAGCAAGGGAAATATTTCTTTCATTAAAGGATTCTTTGTTAAAAAATTGCTTTGAAAACAAAATTATTATTGGGGCGATTCTTGGACAAATTAGTTACAGTTAATTTACATCATTAGCTGAGCGCAATGCTGCTTCATTACCTTATTTAAAAATAATATACCTCGTCCTGAATCTTGACCAGAATGCCATGTCGACGCCCGCCGACTGCTCACACACAACTGCTAACCCGCAACTGAACTGTCTCGTAACTCGACTGCCACAGAACTGAACTCTCGCGCGGTCAAGCGCAGACTAGGAACGACAAATAGCTCTCTGGTCAGAGACTCTGCAATGCCTCGCCATCGCCGCCACACAACATACGTGTTTCATCGGGTACACGGAGACCATTTTTAAGTCATTCGTGGACCTTATGTTTCCAAACAACGATGGAATTTTTATGGATGACAATGCACCATGTCACCGGCCTAACCAGAACTTATTTCGTTGAAGCGTAAAACGTAATTGTCAGAAACTGACATTAGATGTACTGACAAACTGGTACTGATAGGGAATAAGAGTAAATTCTTAATGATTAGGAATGTGGTAGGCATGTAGCAACTCGTAGAGAAATTGTCCTCTTTACTGTTTGTAGGTAATTTGCTCAAACAGGGAACTTTATAGTATTATTTTGAGGGTCTGAACGAGAAAATATTTTGGGTTTCCAGAATTTTGTACAGGTGACTTAATTTAGTTCTGATATTAATGTTACAACCATAATAAATTTGACATGTTAAGGAAAGTGAGAAGACAACAAACTCAGGGAAGTAATATGACCAATGTCTACGTATAAGTATGTATTATAAGAATTTTTAAATTCATTGTAATGGTTACAATAATGTTAATTTAGCTTTTGATCGATACATAGTACTATTGCCCTAAAGTGAATTACATCTAAAAGGATATATAGCTAATCACTGACCATACGCTACTAATTAAATAAGCAAGATTCTCGCAGGGGAACTGTGCCTCCGTAACCAATAATTAACTAATGTATCTAAGTAATCTGCTTATGGTTATTAAAGTCATTCGCGCCATTCGTTTTCAGCGCCAAGATTTCAAGGCGATCTTAGTGAATGGATTGTGGCAGTGACGTAATTATAACTGGAGAAACGTACTGGAAAACTGAAGATGACAGAAGATATGACAGCATTCCACGTAAAAGAAACACATCGTGATCTATAAATTTGGGCAGCATCACGCACGGCATTCTGATCGATGACTAATGAGTCCAATGCGAATGTCCACCTGGGACTCAGAGGCGAGGCAAGTGTAGACTCGTCCGAAACAGGAGTTTGTCGGAAGTGCTTTTCTAACGCTCGTGTCACAGGTAAGTTATGGAGCTAGGTCCAGTCATGGAACTTATTGACATCCTCGACGAGTATCCTGCATCTGGTGAGATCTACGGCGAGCTCCCATTATTTGTCACAGTCAGTGCTATATCTATATCGCGCTTGACGAAATGTTTTAATGGGCAATATAGATCCTCCAGCACGTTTCTTGGCAAGTGCTTTCTCACAAAGTAGTGTGCGTTGCGGAAGAAAGGAGTGGTCCATGCGATCTAAGTATCGTAGCCACAGCGGGCAACGTTCATTTACAGTGGTGATGGCATGCGGTAGCGTCATAGTATTGAGGACCATCTCACTGCCATATGGTCCCTCCATACATCCATGTTGTGCCAAGAATGTTACTTGAGGGCCGCAGATGAAAGGTGTTGAGCTGACGTTCTTGTTTAGCATATGATGCCTGTGGTGTGCGTACTGTAAGACATTCGGTACACACACCATCAGATTATTTGACTTGTCGCTCTAACGAAGTAGGCGAGTGTCAGCAATATGTCTCGTGGTCTTATCGTGGCGCGTTTATCTTCTGCCGTTAGGTCAGACGATAGAAATGCCACTTGCACGCTTAGAGTAACAGATTGACGATGACCAACTTTTAACAGAACTTGATTAATTTCCACACATATTTATTAAAGTAATAAAAATCATAAACCTGACTTAACTTTATTCTGAATGCTATTTACAATTGACAATCTGAAGTTCCTTTGGTCTTGGTACGGTAATCTTATTCTCACATATCTCTGATACTTGACAAAGTGTCTATACATTTCTCTTCATGGCTATGTCCAGGAATATGATAATCTTATTAGGCGCAGACTGAAACTTGACTATAGACTTTTTTTTTTTTTTTTTTTTTTTTTTTTTTTTTTTTTTTTTTTTTTTTTTTTTTTTTTTTTTTGGCCATCAGTCTACTGACTGGTTTGATGCGGCCCGCCATGAATTCCTCAGAGTAGCACTTGCAACTTACGGCCTCAATTATTTGCTTGACGTATTCCAATCTCTGTCTTCCTCTACAGTTTTTGCCCTCTACAGCTCCCTCTAGTACCATGGAAGTCATTCCCTCATGTCTTAGCAGATGTCCTATCATCCTGTCCCTTCTCCTAGTCAGTGATTTCCACATATTCCTTTCCTCTCCGATTCTGCGTAGAACCTCCTCATTCCTTACCTTATCAGTCCACCTAATTTTCAACATTCGTCTATAGCACCACATCTCAAATGCTTCGATTCTCTTCTGTTCCGGTTTTCCCACAGTCCATGTTTCACCACCATACAATGCTGTACTCCAGACGTACATCCTCAGAAATTTCTTCCTCAAATTAAGGCCGGTATTTGATATTAGTAGACTTCTCTTGACCAGAAATGCCTTTTTTGCCATAGCGAGTCTGCTTTTGATGTCCTCCTTGCTCCGTCCGTCATCGGTTATTTTACTGCCTAGGTAGCAGAATTCCTTAACTTCATTGACTTGGTGACCATCAATCCTGATGTTAAGTTTCTCGCTGTTCTCATTTCTACTACTTCTCATTACCTTCGTCTTTCTCCGATTTACTCTCAAACCGTACTGTGTACTCATTAGACTGTTCATTACGTTCGGCAGATCATTTAATTCCTCTTCACTTTCACTCAGGATAGCAATGTCATCAGCGAATCGTATCATTGAGATCCTTTCACCTTGTATTTTAATTCCACTCCTGAACCTTTCTTTTATTTCCATCATTGCTTCATCGATGTACAGATTGAAGAGTAGGGGTGAAAGGCTACAGCCTTGTCTTTCACCCTTCTTAATACGAGCACTTCGTTCTTGATCGTCCACTCTTATTATTCCCTCTTGGTTGTTGTACATATTGAATATGACCCGTCTCTCCCTATAGCTTACCCCTACTTTTTTCGGAATCTCGAACAGCTTGCACCATTTTATATTGTCAACGCTTTTTCCAGGTCGACAAATCCTATGAAAGTGTCCTGATTTTTCTTTAGCCTTGCTTCCATTATTAACCGTAACGTCAGAATTGCCTCTCTCGTCCCTTTTCCTAAAGCCAAACTGATCGTCACCTAGCGCATTCTCAATTTTCTTTTCCATTTTTCTGTAAATTATTCTTGTAAGCAGTTTCGATGCATGAGCTGTTAAGCTGATTGTGCGATAATTCTCGCACTTGTCAGCTCTTGCCGTCTTCGGAATTGTGTGGATGATGCTTTTCCGAAAGTCAGATGGTATATCGCCAGACTCATATATTCTACACACCAACGTGAATCGTCGTTTTGTTGCCACTTCCCCCAATGATTTTAGAAATTCTGATGGAATGTTATCTATCCCTTCTGCCTTATTTGACCGTAAGTCCTCCAAAGCTCTTTTAAATTCCGATTCTAATACTGGATCCCCTATCTCTTCTAAATTGACTCCTGTTTCTTCTTCTATCACATCAGAAAAACCTTCACCTTCATAGAGGCTTTCAATGTATTCTTTCCACTTATCTGCTCTCTCCTCTGCATTTAACAGTGGTATTCCCGTTGCACTCTTAATGTTACCGCCGTTGCTTTTAATGTCACCAAAGGTTGTTTCAACTTTCCTGTATGCTGAGTCTGTCCTTCCGACAATCATATCTTTTTCGATGTCGTCACATTTTTCCTGTAGCCATTTGGTCTTAGCTTCCCTGCACTTCCTATTTATTTCATTCCTCAGCGACTTGTATTTCTGTATTCCTGATTTTCCCGGAACATGTTTGTACTTCCTCCTATCATCAATCAACTGTAGTATTTCTTCTGTTACCCATGGTTTCTTCGCATCTACCTTCTTAGTACCTATGTTTTCCTTCCCAACTTCTGTGATGGCCCTTTTTAGAGATGTCCATTCCTCTTCAACTGTACTGCCTACTGCGCTATTCCTTATTGCTGTATCTATAGCGTTAGAGAACTTCAAACGTTTCTCGTCATTCCTTAGTACTTCCGTATCCCACTTCTTTGCGTATTGATTCTTCCCGACTAATCTCTTGAACTTCAGCCTCCTCTTCAGTACTACTACATTGTGATCTGAGTCTATATCTGCTCCTGGGTGCGCCATACAATCCAGTATCTGATTTCGGAATCTCTGTCTGACCATGATGTAATCTAATAGAAATCTTCCCGTATCTCCCGGCCTTTTCCAAGGATACCTCCTCCTCTTGTGATTCTTGAACAGGGTATTCGCTATTACTAGCTGAAACTTGTTACAGAACTCAATTAGTCTTTCTCCTCTTTCATTCCTTGCCCCAAGCCCATATTCTCCTGTAACCTTTTCTTCTACTCCTTCCCCTACAACTGCATTCCAGTCGCCCATGACTATTAGATTTTCGTCCCCTTTTACATACTGCATTACCCTTTCAATATCCTCATACACTTTCTCTATCTGTTCATCTTCAGCTTGCAACGTTGGCATGTATACCTGAACTATCGTTGTCGGTGTTGCTCTGCTGTCGATTCTGATTAGAACAACCCGGTCACTGAACTGTTCACAGTAACACACCCTCTGCCCTACCTTCCTATTCATAACGAATCCTACACCTGTTATACCATTTTCTGCTGCTGTTGATATTACCCGATACTCATCTGACCAGAAATCCTTGTCTTCCTTCCACTTCACTTCACTGACCCCTACTATATCTAGATTGAGCCGTTGCATTTCCCTTTTCAGATTTTCTAGTTTCCCTACCACGTTGAAGCTTCTGACATTCACGCCCCGGCTCGTAGAACGTTATCCTTTCGTTGATTATTCAATCTTTTTCTCATGGTAACCTCCCCCTTGGCAGTCCCCTCCCGGAGATCCGAATGGGGGACTATTCCGGAATCTTTTGCCAATGGAGAGATCATCATGACACTTCTTCAATTACGGGCCACATGTCCTGTCGATACAGGTTACGTGTCTTTCATGCAGTGGTTTCCATTGACTTCTGCATCCTCATGTCGTTGATCATTGCTGATTCTTCCGCCTTTAGGGGCAATTTCCCACCCCTAGGACAAGAGAATGCCCTGAACCTCTATCCGCTCCTCCGCCCTCTTTGACAAGGCCGTTGGAAGGATGAGGCTGACTTCTTATGCCGGAAGTCTTCGGCCGCCAATGCTGATTATTTATCGAAATTTAGGCAGTGGCGGGGATCGAACCCGGGACCGAAGACGTTTTGATAATGAATCAAAGACACAACCCCTAGACGATGGGTCCTACTATAGACCAACGCAGACTAATGCAGACTGGTACTGACTGGTGCAGATAAATGCAGGCTGACTAATTGGAGGTCTGTACACTCGTTATAATACCTCGCGCGTTCAGGTATCACTGCGCGAGTGTGATCCGCGAGGAGAAAAGGTTCTACGTTAGCAGCAATCTCATTGGCTGCGTGACATATTAATACGCGGATCGGCGGAAGCAGAATTTCTTCCGTCTCAAAGGCAGCGCCATCTCGTAGTGCGGAGACGGACGAGCGCTGCGCCTGCGCTGTTGTGCCTAGCGGGGCGCGCTCTATTGGGAAAGTTGTGTACGCGCTGACTACGCGGAACTATGTACACAACAATGCCCATGTCTCTGCATCGAATAAGAGGGTGCTAGCAAGAAGTCGTGATAGATGAGCACTTTTCTGGGCACCGTATATTGTTTGTTATCCTACACTCTTGAACGAAACTTTTCGAAAGAATCCACCGCTTTTCCGGTGCTCGTGTTTATTTCATCGTCCAGAGAAAGATCTTCTCACAGCAGCGAGACAAGGTAGCACAGTTTGCGAAACACTTTCAACAACGAACCATCTAACCATATGGCAGGATTATCCGCACATCCTTGACCCTAATCAGTCTTCTTTGCGTTCACAGTAATAGAAAAGAGCTTTCATGCAGCAGCACATCTGTACAGGATGATTCGGAGGGCATCTTAAGTACACTCATGTTCAGAAAAAAAAACAGAACACTTGAACAACAAGAGATAAGAAGTTCATATTCACAGGGCATGTACGTTAGTATGTGCTGCAGAAATGATTAACACCTGAGTCATGTCGGCTCTCGGGTTCAAGATCAACATCGATATCGAAGGGCAACACTACCCTCCGGTAAAATGTGCCTGCTGCTCTCGTTGTCGCTATAAACCGAAGGTAAGGGATCAATGTGACTTGAGCAGACGTGCAGGATGTCTCGCAGACTTATACCGTGAACTGTACCGTGAAATCAGTGAGTTTGAAAAAGAGTACATAGATAGACGTGATACATCTATCCGGGAAGCTGCTCCTTGTGTGGGACGAAGTGTTTCGGAGTGGTTCACGGAAGGCCGTGGAACACTACGAGATGGGTCAGGTCATATCATCCAAACCACCCGCCGAGAAAGCTTACACTTTATCCAAATCGCGTTGCAGGCTCGGCTCTGGCGCAACAGTGAAACAGTGTAACACGTCGTACACTATTAGGGGTCACAGACCGTCGCCGGTTATTGCAGCATGCGATACGTCCGTCTGTCTTTGGTAAATGAGCAGAAACTTACTAGACGGCAGTGGCGTATGGAACGACGCCACTGACGCATAAGACATGCAGCGGCAACTGAAGGCCTTGTGGCTATAGGGTACACCACAAATCACAGTGAGTACGTGTCCAGGGCACTGTGACCTGTTAGACCTACTTGAATGATTCCTGTGACCCGTATCCGCGACTAGTGAGACCTTCTTGAATGACATCCTGTGACCCATAGCCGTTCCCTTCCTGCACAACAGCAAGAGAATGCACGGCCACATGTTGATGCACGACACGTGCCTACTCCTTGTTATAGGATGTCAGCCTGTTGTCCTGGCGCGCCAGATCACCAGACTTGTCGCCAATCGAAAATGTGTGGCATATGGTGAAAAGACCGGTACAGCGCTGTGACCCAATGCGAACCACCACTGATGAACTTTGGAACTAGGTGAGCGCAGCATGGATGACTTCACCGCAGGTAGCCATTCGTACCTTAAACGTGTCGATGCCATTACGCATGGAACAAGTTATCGGTGCTCATGGCGGCCCCTGTGCCTATTATGCAACAGGACACATGCTGAACCAAGGTGACTGAAATTCTAATCATTTCCGCTTAACGTACATGTCCTGTGAATATGAATGTCCTACCTCTAGTCACTCAAGGTGTTCTGTTTTTTCGGAACGTGAGTGTATGTACTACGAATACGGCATCATCAGCGAATAAAATATTGGTTCCAAGTAAGTCCTCACTATATAGCTGGGATCTGAGCAGCGAGCTGTAAAGTTTCCGTCAGCCCTGGTATGTTGATGTCCAGGTTTCCTCCGCTGAAACCAAATTTAAGAAATAAGCAGAACAATATACCAAACAAGACAGCGGCCATTACACAGCCTTGTCGAACTAGTCTTTGCATAACGGAAGGATCTGATATGCTTCCTCCAAATATCAAAGCACTCTCAAGTCTTCGTGAAATTCAGTGATCATATTATTATAACTATTATACTCGTATTAACTAAAATTACAATTTATTATTACATACGTACTAGATTCTCAGCCCTAATTATGTCATATACCGAAAATTCATGATCTATAAAGTCTCAAAAATCAAGAATTATTCTTCCTATAACCGTAATAATTTCAACAATAGGATTGATTTCAACATCAACCCTAATCTCAGTGTTTTGGAAGGCGCTGTATCCTCACTAGTTAAGTGCACAGTCCCTCCTTGCTGACTGTGTCAAACGCCCTCTTTAGGACGGTGAAAACAATGAACATAGTCTAGAATGAAATTTTCACTCTGCAGTGAAGTATGCGCTGATACGAAACCTCTTAGCAGATTAAAACGGTGTGCCATTCGAACTCAGGGCCTACCTTTGTTTTCGCAGGCTAGTGCACTTGCCCGCGAAAGGCAAAGGTCCCGAGTTCGAGTCTCGATCCGGCACTAAGTTTTAATCTGTCAGGAAGTGTCAGTGAAGAATGTGGTCTTCTGCTCTCAGCACTTTTCTTGTATTTGGCGGTATTTTAGCATTACATCAGTAGTAGATGGCTGAGCTCGAAACTCAGTTTTGGACTCAGGGTGCACACGCTAGGCAAGCTTCTCCATTCTGCCCCCGCACCACACAGGCAAATGCTTTTCCAACGACACTTACAGTTAACACTGGAATTGTGTGGTACCACATGCAATCGCCGCAATCGCCTTTACGCAGCTCGTGGTCTAGTGACTAGCGGTGCCTCTGGATCACGGGGTTCCGGGTTCTATTCCTGGCTAGGTTGAGGATTTTCTCTGCCCGGGGACTGAGTGCTTGTGTTCTCCTCATTTCATCATCATCGTCATTCGTGATGGTGGGTGGACTTGAAAACACTTGTTGAGACCATAAGACGTAGAGCAGCTGCACTACTCTGGGCAAAAGGTGGTTCGACACGATATTACGAGTCATCCCATGACTTTTGTCCCTCAGTGTATAGATAAGTGAAATTGTTGTACAGTCAAGGGCTCTTTGGTCTTGACTTACAGAGTCTAATTACTTAATATGTAATTTGCCTTAATGTTCAAATAACAACCATGTTTGTTTCAATATGTATTTAGCGTTTAGGTGAGACGATTCCTTCGAATTACAATTAATCTGCGCAACCTCGTCTGACTAAGGCAACAGGGGACCAGTCTAAGTTAAAGCCTAATGAGAAAAACTTCCTTCTTAAAAGTTACTAATCGTATTCAACTGCCAGAGTGTTCTTAAAAATATTCAACACCGAAGATCAAATAAAACAACCAAACGTCATATTTTGGTTTTGGTACTGGAATATGTTCGTTTTATACGGAGAAGGCACTCAATTAATCTGCTGCGATCGCATTCCCACGCTGACATCCGCCACGGTGAGGAAGTTGACGTCCCAGCGAATCAAGCTGCATCTACAGGAACTGTTCTCGATTTGAAATTGTCTGATACACACTACTTACTAGAAGTCTCGAGCCATGGAAAACAACAATGGCAAGAGATATGGAAAGCGTGCCAGCGAATGAAAAGGTGGAATTCAGTCAGACATTATGAGGATGCATTTGGACACATCTACCACTTCCACATGTAATATTATTGGATTTCAGATACTTTGCATATGAGATATTTGTCATAAAAGCACAGCCAACGAGCTGTAGTTCGTAAAAAGGCTAAG
This sequence comes from Schistocerca piceifrons, assembly GCF_021461385.2. Classification (NCBI taxonomy): domain Eukaryota; kingdom Metazoa; phylum Arthropoda; class Insecta; order Orthoptera; family Acrididae; genus Schistocerca; species Schistocerca piceifrons. The sequence continues at coordinate 117,150,850 of NC_060138.1, forward strand.
CATCACAGCGCGAGAGTAAAGAGACGAAATATTTTTTTTTAATCTTCGCCTATACCAAGACGCGCGTCCAGCGTTTAAATATTCTGAATAAACACTATGACCCACTGCGCGCAGGTATTTAAAATCATTGCCGCAGCGCTTGATAGCAAGAAGCTGCGAAACAGAAGAAAGAACAATCTATCTTTTGTTAAGAAATATTCTAGAGACTTCATGATCCCTTGTATTTTTGGTCGCCGACATGTTAAGACGTACTACATAGCATTGCTACGAGTTGTATTTTTATGTTGTGTAAAAACTATGTGGAAAGACGAACAAAAATTTCGGTAACTCGGGTGAGGATACGATGTACTTTCACCCACGCAAGGACATTTAATTTTAAGAAGGAACGGACTGACAAAGCAGCGATTATTGCACTGCGCCACGTGCAAAAGAAATATCAGATGTAAGTCATGCATTTATTGTGTATTTGTCAATGTCTAGAAGTTTAAAGCCAATTTGTTAAAATATATTAATATTTTACGATGCTTTAAATTTTTTCTTATTATTTTCTTTCACTAACCAAAAATGATGTTCAAATTGTATATGAGCTTTGTTACGGGTTCACTCTTTATCGCGGAGTCTCGATTGTATTTGGGAGATCACTATTGTGTTCAACTTCCGATATGTTAATCTTTCTATTACGAAATTCCACTAATTTGCTTTCATTTCCATTTTTATATTCAAATAGGTCCCTTAGGTAGTTTCATCGAAGATTCTGATTGAGTGAAGGCAATCCGGGTCAAAAGGTCAATTAAGAAAACCCCATCGCTTAATCAATCCGTACGTCTCCTGAACACAATAGAGAACAGACGCATCGGTGATCAATTAATAATCTTTCTCTGTTTTTAAGTCGTACTAAAAAAACGGCCATACCGGATAGCCGTAAGTACGCAATCTAGCGTTAGGTTGCATTTTGTCAAGAAATATTACGAACCAACTGTTACAGCATCACTATTATTTTTTACTACTATTGCTCATACAGTATAAGCAAGTTCCTAACGTCAGAACCATCATTCAGCGTCGCTTTAACTATGCCTCTTTTCCTCTACAGCTACGCAGAATCAGCATTTACGTCTCCCCGACATGTGAGTATGATTCTGGGTTAGTAACTGATGGAAAACATATCTTGTTTTCGTGTCCCAAATCTGACTATAAACGATCGGAATTGCTGAATCTTTGATGACTGTGGGTTACCTCCTGCCTCATTCAGCTTCTTTTCTTTAGGTTACTAAAGACGTTTATCTCAATAACGTGATTGTTAATTTCCTTAAGAGCATAGCGAAACATCCGTCGATTTTTACAGTACTCATATTTTCGTTTATATTCATCGCTTATGATTAAATTTAAGAAATAGTGTGAACTGATGCTATTTGTTAAAAAGTTACTGAAGGAAATATTTTTGACACCTTGTATTTCCAACTCTGAAAACACGTAGTTATGTATTTTTTTTCAGTACAAGTTTGTATTCTGTGTAAACATGTGTTTTCGATAGCTAAATAGAGAAGCAATTCTGGAGGCCAAATAAAATAAAGACAATAACAAAAAACAGTGGTTTGAAGACAGTAGAATGAATAATTGACTTTGTTATTAGCTACTTATTTATATGCTACAGTTTTGATCAAGATGATTGGATGAATTAATAAAAGTAGAAGAACGAAATTTAAAAAAATATTTGTCATCGTATAGTAATTTCTTTAATTGTAATTGTTAATACCTCCTTTGAAGCTGATGAAGCTATTTACCTTGAGACAGGAGTGGGTGGTAAATCTGTGTATCATTTAGTAATCGGGCCGCCTCTGTGATGTATGGTAAGTCACATTTATCATTTAGCGTGGTGTTGGTTAATGAATTCATGATAGTAGTGATTTACAAAGAATATACTACAAAACATTTTTATATGTTTCTTTTGTTCCATGAGCCGCGCCGCAAGCCAATAGAAGCGGACGGCAGTTTTCCGTACTGAACGAAGAGTTCGGGTCGATGGATGAAAATCTCCCAAGGCCGACAGCCATGCTTTGCAAGATGATATCTGGAGCTGCATATGTTAACTGTGTCAATTATTTTAACAATGTAAAAACGAAATGAAATACTCTATGTAATGGAAAACGACGATTCTGTATTCAATATTCAACCACACATGTGTTAATATCTATGCAGCTAATTTATTCCAAATACTTGTTTTCAAATATGTGGCATAGGCTGTATAACCTGTGACGAGAACAAAGTAACTTGAAGCTGTTATTTGAAAATGAAATATATGGTGTAATGATTTATCCTGGAAGTAATTAAGTGGATTGTATGTATGCCTAGTCCACTGAGAAAGTAGTATAAAGAATTACAGTTAGTGAACTGAGATTAAAAGCATTTACGACCGCAACTGCAGTGCATGGTTGATTGATACATCGATGCAAGCCAGATCATTTAATATTATCTGAAAAGAAAGAATCTATAAATGATATCACTTGGAAACGTACAATACAAGTTAACAGTGTCAATTATTAAAGAGAAAATCAAAACTGTAAATTAAAATACAAAAATATTTAAGTTTCACAAATGCGAATACAAAATGGAATGCTAGTTGCTATGGTAGTGGCAGTGCGGCACTATTATACCATCCCTGGTATCTATAGTTAGAAGAAGAATCTGCTGTGCTAATATTCGGCACGGAAAATTTTGACTGCATTTCAGTAAGCAATTTTTTGCCCACATTTCGTTGTATCAGCGAACCAAAAGCACATGACTTACTTGACTTGACTTAATTCCCTTGGCCCCTATGGGGGCATAGGGCATTCAGGAGAACTCGCCATCCGTCTCTGTCTTTGGCCATTTGCCTCAATTCTGCCCAGGTCATGCCAACTCTTTTTGCTTCCCCTTCCACTGTCCTCTTCCATGTGCCCCTTGGTCTTCCTCTCTTCCTTGTTCCCTGGGGATTCCATTCCAATGCTTTTTTCTCGATGGCTCCATCTGGTTTTCTCAAGGTGTGCCCCAACCAGCCCCCCTTTCTCTCTCGTATCTGGCACATGCTAAATAATAAATATTATCTTCGGATAAATATGCGAGTAAGATCCGGAGCAGCGTGCTAAATAATAAATATTATCTTCGGATAAATATGCGAGTAAGATCCGGAGCAGCGTAGTTATTTAATATTGGAGCTGCGAGATTTTCTCTTAGGTCAATCGGATACGCAACTTCGATACGTTACGTACACAAAGATACATATATACACGCTTTAATATGCTACCTTCATCGAAAACAAGCCCACCAGAGACCAACAATTTTGTGTTATTTTTTTTAAATTCTGTTATCTCTTTTTTTCCAACGTGCTTGTCGAGGCCAGTATCAACTTTATTTAATTACTTTGCCACGACTTTGGAAACAGAGGCTTTCGCATCTATTAAATGACGTTGGAGCACCGTTCCAACCTCGTTGTGAATTTGCTTAGTCTTACTCAGTCACCGTTTGAAATACCTGTGTTTTATGTTTGCTCAAGAGTGGACATTTTTTATTTTTTCTCTCGGTTCAGTTAGACATCTCTTATCGCGGAAGCTCGTTTACCAAGTTTGCCGTCAAGATCTTTTTCTATCTCATCCAGGGTCGTATTCATACAATAAGTAAGATTCGCAGTTAGCTGATTAATTGAAGCTCGCTCACTATTCAGGCGGCTTCCTCAGGTATGATTGGATCATTTCTATCAATTTTTGCTTATTTTATCTGCATTTCGGTTTTGTTCATTTGCACTTGAATCTGTTCTATTTATTTTTATACAATTCGATTTTGTTCATTAGCAAATGAACTTATTGTACGGTGTTCAATTTTTTTACGTATTCAGTTTTGTTCTTTAGCCTTTGAAGTAACAACACCCACAATTGATTGTAAGACGACATAGCTGATATATTTTCTTGTTGCTCTACACAGTTGCGATTTGATGCGTGATTTCAGATTCGGTACTTAATGTTACCTCATCTTCCGGTCTCAATTCAGTTCGACTACTTTCACTTCAGTATTCCTTTACATTTTTCTTCTTGCCATTTTGTTTCTGTGGTTCCCTCTGATACTCGCCTTACCTTGTTTGTTCCATATAAATTAAATAATAATGTACAATGTAGTCTCTGTCTTGGGACTAGGAATGTCATACCACTAAAATGTATTGTCAGTCTTCTGTGGATATGGTTCTGGGAACATAAAAAAATTGTTCGCCATTAGAAATACGTGGAAGACCCAGGAATACCTTTGAAATTACTTTCGCTTTTTTATTTTCCTTACTGCACGAAGTTATTCTGAGCATCCCCTTGCAATACTAACTATTTTCTCCTTTTTATAATACGTACTATTGAGAACACCACATCATAGTAATGTTATTTATGGTAGTTATCTGTTAATGGTGGACCATTCAACAAAAATAACAAACTACCAATAATCCCTTGGGCTTCGTCCCCATCTTCAAAAACAGGCAGACAAAAGAATGTGTAAAGCGTATTGCGAAGTTTTGCCATACTCTATATAAGTGTGGTTAAATCCATCTCGTGTTTGGATATCAATACGATTTCTTGCTACATCTGAGGCAGAATAAGAACAGATACTACGGGTGCCGACATCACTTGTCACTACAAGTAAAATATTAGGTGCTGTAGGTACACGAAGTAAAAACTACAAAGTTATAGGTATTATTGGAAGTGAGGTTTAAGGAACAGGTAATGATACACGCCTTCCTTATCGTTAACAGTCTGGTAGCCTACTGCATACTACACCTCAACTTCTGAGCGGAATCTCGTGGTCGTGCGGTGGCGTTCTCGCTTCCCACGCCCGGGTTCCCGGGTTCGATTCCCGGCGGGGTCAGGGATTTTCTCTGCCTCGTGATGGCTGAGTGTTGTGTGCTGTCCTTAGGTTACTTAGGTTTAAGTAGTTCTAAGTTCTAGGAGACTGATGACCATCGATGTTAAGTCTCATAGTGCTCAGAGCCATTTTCTGAGCGGATAAGGATTCACCGATAGATTTCTCTCTGGGAAAATTTATCACATGACTAGTTAGTAGCGTCACAGCGATGACGGAAAGCCGGGGCCGATTCTGACCCCAGCTGCAAGTACAGATCAAAACTGGATCTACGTGTCTTTGCATCACTGGTCTGAATTCATCATTCCACCATGGACATTAGTGAGGAAGTTACTGAATTAAATTACATTGGAAACGAACAGAAGGACTACCAGAAAGTCATTCTGACCGCCTACACACGATTTTGATGAAGACATAATAGAATAATTGATTGTTATGAGTGCAGATTTGACGTCCAGTTTGTTATCCAGCTCTGTCCCTCAGGCAAAGAAATCTGCCACATCAAATGAAACCGAATAGATGCTAAACTGGGCTATGACTCATATCAGGAGAAGCTTATCCAATCGTAAAGAAAAATGTTTTATGTTATATGCCTATATGACTTACCAAATGTCATTGTGCAGCATAAGTTTATAAGTTTACTTTTCAAGCTTTTGTATTAATATGTCAGATTTTTTTCTCACCTATGTGTGTTTGAATGAACTTTTTGGTATTAGGGGTTTTATGAGTTGCTTAGTTAAACACTTTTCATTGGTAACCTGTACTATTAAAGTAATGTTATTGGTGGGGCTTTATGATTAAGCTTTTTGGTAGGTATATTATGCATGCAGCGATGATCAAATACAGTAGTACACTATTTGCAGATAATCTACTGGAGGTG